>NC_056733.1:1753826265-1754056265 GCF_019279795.1 Protopterus annectens | reverse complement strand
TCAAAGCAATCGGTGAAGAACTTTTGGAGATTTAAGATTTTGAACAAACGAACATTTACATTTTTATTTATATAGATAAGGTGTGTGACACCCGTGCCCTGGCCCAGCAATCAAGGAGCCTCAATCCTCACCACTAACATCAGAGAGGGCATCTCATATATGAGTAAAGGATAACAAATACACACAGTAAAGTGAAATTTCCCTTAAGAGCACACAGAGATCACAGTCAGTCTGGGGCTGGTTGCTCCCTTGCTCTCCGTGTCCCCAGTAAGACTCCCCACTGGCACAGCTATAGGGTCCAGATCTCAGCTTAGTGGGCAAGCTAAAACCTCTAGCACCCTCTCTGTCCAACCAGTGCTTCGTGTCCCTGCCCAAGTAGCTGATATACATACACACACACATGCACTTTGAGAAGAGTTTATACAACCACACAGACACTCCTAGGGAAGGCTGGCACAGTTTCTCCAGCTGTGCCCCTTTTTCCCAGACTATATGGTAGTTCCACTTGCCACCACCCACTAATACTTATCAACTACTCAAAGGCCCTTAAAGGGTGTCCAGTTATTGCTGTGCAATATTATTATTATCCAACTGGTAGTTGTGACTAAACAGTCAAGGCTTATTAGAGTGACTTGGTACAGGATCCACATAAGCATGCAATGTAGTCTTAGAGCTTAACTTATCTTTACACAAAACAGCACAGTTAAAAGGGATTAAAATATTTAATAATAAATAATTAAAAATACAAGACAATACTTTCTACTACACAGTGCTTGTCAAGAGTTCAGACATCACAGAGAAATACTTAAAATAACACGGTAGTAAAGTTCTGACATCACAGAAAAACACTTAGTCTAATCTTTCTAGTTCCTAGCTATTTCTAAAAGAAAACACAGGTCTAAGATAATTTACATATGAGCAAGACAGTGCTGTGAGTTGGATAGTCAAGACAAAAAATGCTTAATGCCTTCTGATTCTCTGTTTAAATTGCTATTTTCAGTCCTGATTTCCGTTCATCATTTTACACGTTCCTGGTGTTCCCAGGCTAACAGATATTACATAATTGTTATCTTGCACCTGCAGGAAACTTCAGCCATAAAAGACATTCCACATGTAAACTCTAGTAATTATTCCTTAAGTTAAAACAATAGGCAGGATGCTTCACTCCAGACTCACTGACTCCAAATTCTAACTTCAAAGGGGCACACATGAAATAATTTAAACTACAAAGGACAGATAAGAAATGCTTGACTTAGCTTTCTTTACAGCAGAGGGCAATGTTGCTACATTGTTTTAAGTTCAACATTTCACAGCATATTCTTTTATTTAAGAAAACAAGCCTGTATTTCAGCATTTATATTTACAAATAGAATTATGTACCAGATTCTATTTGACTAGGCTGGCAGCCTTCACCCATCTCTGCCAGTCTTCACAAGATGTCTGAATTCAATATCTGTAATAATGTCTTGGCAGCATATACAATTATAACATGGGAATGTCCCCATTTTAGCCATCATTGTTTATTATTTCCTGTCACCAAATCCTTATAACATAACTTCATTTTCAGATTAGCGCTGTCCTTATATACTATAATATTTTGAACTTCAGGCATTGACAATAAGAGGCACCAGTTCTTCATAATAATATCTTTAACATCCTTCATTCTTCTGTTATAAATGGTTACATAATGCAGCCTATCTTGTCCACTATTTCTTGCATTTCATTGCATACTTAAATTCCCACTAGAAAAAAATGTTTTTGCCTCATCATTTCTATTACCTAAGACTTCTGCTTTCAAGGTTTGTAGTAGATCCACACCATAAGCCCTCTGAAAAAACTCATTGGTCACATCATTCAACTGTTCCATACATTCATCATCATTACTATTCAGTCTACTAGCACATAACATTTGACTTTTCACTACACCTTTAAATATATGGTTAGCATGCATACTATTCCTATGAACATACTTATTGGTCTGTACTTCCTTCCTATGTATGGATGTAATAATTTGATCATATACCTTCTTTGTCTTCACGTCCAAAAATGTATAGCTTCCTTGAAGATGTAATAGTAAATTTCAGGAAGTCAGAGCTGTTATTAATATAATTAATAAATTCACCAAGATTTTTCCCATCTCCCTTCCATACAAAAAAAAATTGTTTGTAGAATAAAATGTTTCCTATAATATGTCTTGGACCAGTATATATATATATTGCTCTTCCCAGCTATTCACTGCTATATTTGCATAGGCATTGGCTATCCGAGTACCCATAGCCATGCCCGTTATTTGGTGGAAAATAACATCTTGGAACATAAAAATATTATTATTCAAAACATGGTCTAGTAATTCACAAATAGTTTCAATTTCCATTCCCAACATTTGACCATATTTGCATAAAAACTCCATACATTATCTATACCAAAAACATTATCTATACCAAACATATTTGGAATAACCATAAATAATGATGTAATATCCATAGTGACAAATATGTACTCTAATTCATGTTTTTTTTTCATACCATTGATATAAATGATGTAGGAAATCACCAGTGTCCTTTATGTAGCTTCTAATATTAAAAAGCATTTCCCCAAGCACATATTGCAGATACATTGAAATGGACTCAGTATCCCACCTTCCCCCAGAACACAATAGGTCTCATTGGTGGTTTGTTGAGATTTTTATTTACCTTAGGGAGTCTGTAGATAAGTGGTATAATAGGACATGGGGCATTAATAGTTAAACATTTCTATAGAGATGTTGCCATTGATTTCTAATTTATAAATAGACATATTAACTGTACTAGCATGTTTGTTTTTACTTTAGCATCACTAATTGCTTTAAAAATTGTTGTATCACTCAAAAGTACTAGCATACAATAATTATAATCACTTCTGTTCATAACTACTATGGCTCCACTCTTGTCAGCTTGCTTAATTGATATTTAATTTTTGCTTTGAAACTTTTTAAGAGCTTTGTATTCTCTAATTGTTAAGTTATAATATTTACTATTTTCTTTCTTACTATACAGGTCACAAAGCTCTTTTTCACATAAATTACTAAAACGTTTAATACGGGTGGATATACAGGTATAAAAGTACTTGTACATTTACATATCTGAGGTACACGTGAAACTGAGTCATTAAAAATAAGTTTCAAACTTAAATTGTGAACAAACATTTTCAAATCCGTTAACACATCCACCATTGTGTCTGTGGTGGATGGAATAACAGTTAAGCCTTTTCAAAAATGTTTAGTGTCATCACCTGGTAGAACAAGCTTGAAAATATATACAACTACTTGCCCGTTTTGCTTTTCACATTCTTTAGGTGACTCCAAGTTTGAGGGCCATTGCTCCACCATCTCACATTTCCTCCTTCTACACTCTCCTTTATTCTTCCCCTTGATTGATCATGCCTCCTCACAGTCACAGGTTCTGGTTGGCTCAGGCAAAAAATAAAATGTGATGATTTTTCCTTTGCTTGGGTTACTACATTCTACTCTACTAGATTGTTATCTCTCATAGATTGTTGGGTGTATGTGGATTCATTATTAGTGCCTTGTAAAGGAAGATTTCCTGTACTGTGTTCATTAAATTGTTCATTAGCATTGGGAGGGATTTCTGAAACAGAAAATCTATCAAGGCTGTACACTGATTCATTATGAGCACCTTTATGTTTCTCAGTTATTGTCAGCTCATCCCACTCTGCTGATTTTCCATTCTTAGTTTGTTCCTTTGGCCAGGAAAAGATATTACCTGAGCTAAAGTCTTTAATGTCTCTCATTAGTTTACATCTTTTCAAAGCCTGTAATTTCTCATCAAATTTATCCATTCAGTTGCTCATATTCAGCGGCTTTTTAATTAAAATTTGGTAAACTGGTTAAATTATTTTCAAGTGCATTATTTCATTATGTAGATCATCCTTTACCTTAGTAAAGAATCGGTTCATTAAATTCATGTAAACAGCACTCAATTTCAAATTGAGTGCTTGCCATTTCTGTAATAAAACAAGATAAATATTCCCATATGACTGCGTTTTAATACCTTTAGTCCTTGGGGGACAATTTCAAGTTCTAGGTATGCAGTGAAGCTGAAACATTGCCATTGTAAGTTCTTGTATGTACCTTCTTTTCTAATGTTTCAGCCATTCTCTTGAAGTTATTAGTCATTTCCTCCTCAAACACTTCACCAGGACAATTCAGATTCTTCAGCCGGCTGAGTAAGGGATTATTTCGTATTTTTAATGATCCATATATCAAACGACCAATATTGCAGTTAGTCATATTCAAACTCATAGCAGATGCAGGCTGTGTCATGCTGTATATGTCAAGTACCCAAGGTTGTTCCCAAAGAAAATAAAGCAGAACAACGAAAAAGGGAACAACTCAAAGGTTAACCTTTACTGTATAAAAAACAGCAATAATGTCCACAAAAAATGCTGTGAAGGAAACAGTCGACTAACTCAGGAATACAACAAAACAAAGTTTAATAGCTCACAAAGCTTTTGGACTATGTCCTTCCCCAGTGTGCATCAAATGCTTAAAATCACCACTCCTTATTTACATATCACAATTAGTTAATTGGTATCACATGACACAGCTTCTACACAATTATCTAAAAGGCATATCATTATTTAAAAAAACTCAGGTAATCCACATTATATTCAAAAAAATAAAGAAATAAAAATATAGAAAAAAAAAAAAAAATATATATATATATATATATATATATATATATATATATATATATAATGTATATGTATACAGGCATACATATATTTCTAAAATTTGTCCTAAAAAACATTTCTTCAGAATCATCTGTTTCCTTTTAAGCACCGGTTTAATGCTAACTGAAGTACTTAGCCCTGGCTTAATGTCTGCCTGAATCATTATTATCCATTCATATTCTTTAAGTTCTAATAAGTTATTCAGATCACCACCCCTTCTGTTTGGATAAATAACTCTAATTACATGGAACTTAAATGTGTGTTCCATACCTTCCTCTTTGCTATATTTTTCTAGGGCATTAGTCTCTACACCCCTCCAGATGTCTTATTTGTGCTCTATAATTCTATCTTTAAGCTTGCAAGTCAATTTCCCTACATAAAATGCTAAACATTTTGTACAACTGGCAAGATAAATAATGTTATGCAGATAGCTGATGCCCTAAACATATATTTTTCTTTAGTTATAAGGTTATAGTTATTTAGTTATATTATATCTATAATAATGTCTTGACAGCATATACAATTACAATATACATGGACATGTCCCCACTTTAGCCATCATTTTTTATTGTCGTCTCCTGTCACCAAATCCTTATAAGATAACTTCCTTTTCAGATTAGCACTGTTCTTATATGAAAAACTAGATCTTTCTCCTATAATATTTTGAACCTCAGGCTTTGACAATAAGAGTCACCAGTTCTTCATAATACTATCTATAACATCCTTTGTCCTTCTATTATAAGTGGTTACATAATGCAACCTATCTTGTCGAGTATTTCTTGAATTTTGTTGCATATTTAAATTCCCACTAGAAAAAATGGTTTTGCCTAACCATTTCTATTACCTAAGACTTCTGCTTTCAAGTTTTGTAATAGAGCCACAACATAACCCCTCTGATAAAACTCATTGGTCATATTATTCAATTGTTCCGTATAATACTATGTTGTTGTATTCCTGAGTTGGTTGAGTGTTTCCTTCACTGCATTTTTTGTGGACTTTTTTTTTTTGTGGACATTAAAATAAAAATTTGCAGAGGGCCAAGTTGCCTTGTACATTAAAGCTAAAACTGAAAAAAAAATGTTCAGAGAGGACAGCTGCAGGACCAGCAAGCATTGCATGGGAAAAGAACTGGATTCTGCATCAACAGAGAATAATCAGCATCACAGCAACCATTGTCTAGTTATACAACAGATTAAATTAAGGAACAAAATAAGATGTAGTTCCTGTTTTGCAACGGAGGTTTAATATCTACAAAATTGTCTTTGATTTCTTTCAAAAAAATGGCAAATAAATATCTCAAGCCCTTTAAGATCACTCTACATAATAAAACCATGTTTTCCCACTTCCTCCTTCAGTTATAAAGACAGAGTCTATTGACCTTTGATGCTACCGCCAAAGATAGGAAAATTAGTTCTAGGGTTCTAAGCTTCATAGACAGGT
This sequence comes from Protopterus annectens, assembly GCF_019279795.1. Taxonomy (NCBI): domain Eukaryota; kingdom Metazoa; phylum Chordata; order Ceratodontiformes; family Protopteridae; genus Protopterus; species Protopterus annectens. The sequence goes on along the minus strand of NC_056733.1, from coordinate 1,754,050,094 downwards.
GACTGCTTGCTATATTAAACCTTGGAAGGGGGAAATTTGTTTGTGCTTTGTGGATGTACAGTATCATCTTTAACCAGAGTAGTTTTAGAAATTACAGCACAGTGAAAGAGCTTAGCTGGGGTCATAAAGATGTGTACAGGAAGGTGCCAACCACCTTAAAATGCTGCTCAAAACATAAAATGAAAGAATTCTACTCATCAATTTATTTCTCTGAGTTTAAACTCACATATTTGCCATAACTGGTGGATTATAATTCTTGCAGTTTGGGATGTTGCTGGGGGCCTATAGCTGTACGAGTTCCCATGGCTGGCTTGCTGAGTGGAATCTCAACCCCTTATGTGGTGAAGTTCTGTCTTTTCGAAATAGCACCAGCAGGAAATTGGCATTCTATGTTACTATCATGCTAGTATTTTATTTATTTTAGTCTTTAAATACATCAGCAGGCACTACTGGATTTTCAAAAACAAAGACACAACAGACTGCTTTTTTTTCCCAGTACCCTCTTAGCTCTGTCTATATGATAATCTAATTTACTGACAGGTCACAGGTCAAACTACTTGGGTAATGGCTAATGGGCTTACATTAATTTTTCTGCACAGTTGTCTGATAATTAGCATGGTCCTGCATTATTGACAATTGTCAATAATGAGTAAGTTTGTGGTAGCAGGTATACTTACCTGGAAAACATACTTGTCAGCAGTCACTGATTTTCATGTCTTTCAGCTATTGTTCCTCATTATGAAGAAAAGTCCTTATTTTTATCACGTATTATACTCAGATCCACTTTGAAAACATCTGCTGTAACTGATTGTTAGGATTTTTTTCAACAAATATCCATAGTAATTAATACTTAATGCCTTTTAATTCATAAAAAGAATCATGTTAAGTAAGACAAAATGGTTATTATTAATGGTCTGAGCTTACCAGTTGAAGCTGTTAGTAAGTGTTCTAGATTTTGCCCATTTGTTCCACATTATAAAAGGCTGTGCTTTTAAATTTTGGACATTGGAGGCTGATATGTATATCTATATCGATATAGATATTTCTGGTCTGATCCTCATGAAATGTGTGTGTTTGGCATATGCAATAACAAATTGTGACAATCTGAATTTTAGACTCCATATCTTATAGAAAATATATTCTAATAGAAAAAATGGTTACTCTAGTTCATTTTTATTACAGTCTGATGGTTTTTACTTAGCAAAGAGGCTGTAGTCTCAAATTGTTATGAAGAACAGAGTTTGGGTGAATATCTAATAATTCAAGGTATGTTGCATGGAGCACTGTGTGTTCCAAGATGGTGACTTGTCCAGGTAAATTTGTAAGCAAAGCCCTGTTTACTCTTTGTGTCCTAGTAGTGCAGATAATTTCCATGCTAGAATTAAGACTCCACAAATCTGCCATTGAAGGATGTGGCAGGAAACCTTTTTAGGTTCTCACAGTAAAGCCAGATGAGGTGCTGGTCTGAAAGTATGGCAGTATGGAGGCTATTAAGCCAATGGTTTTGGCATGTAACTATATAGCCTTCTACTGTAAAAAATCTCTTTGAATTATACTGTGTAGACTTTATAGTTATACATGTAATAGGGCAGTTGGTTGGTGCTTTATACAAACTCCTTTCTGTCATGGGATAGAAAGGAGGCCTACATCTGAGGTTCACTTTTATAGTAGGGCTCTAAGGAGTCAGAGGTTAGAAGATGATCAGGTACTGCCATAGTTTTGACCATAAACTATGCCAACTAGTGATCTGGTGACATTATTTTCATGACCCATCAGGCAGCTTCTGGGAAACAAAAGTCTTTGAGTTCTAAGAGACACTTATACCTCTTAACCGTTTAGATTTTTACAGAATTGCACAGATTTTTAACTCATATTTTTGGTCTGTTCATCACAGGTTCATAAGTTCATAGGAGATTACTAAGCTAATGACTCAACAGCCATTACAAGCCTAGCCATTATTACCTGAATTTTAACAGATTTTCAATCTCTAATGGCTAGAGGATGGCTTAGGTTTGTGCCCATACCTTTGAGTATTTTACAGACTGCCCCTGTCCATAAGGGACACTGGTGCCACCCCAGGAGTGAATTTACGAGTCCCCATCCATTGATCCAAACTGCATTTGAAGAGGGTCAGGGAAGTTCTCTGCTTTATGTGAACAGGAAGCCATACATTGAGGGGGTAATCTCTGAGACATACATTTGTCTCCTCAGCTTGTCATAAACCGAGTTTAGGTCCTTAGATTTTGTGGCCATTGTGCAGTTTGTCTTGCGAATGTGTAACAGTTCATCAGAGCTGGATATGAGAGTGCCTTCTGGGTTAGGTATAGATCACCCCTTAATAGTTGACAGAAAACAGAGTAAAAGGATAGGGCTTTTAATCAATCTGCATAGGACATGTTGTTTACATGCTGTATTTTTTTGTAAGAAACCTCTGAGGCCTTCAGCTTATGCAAGTGCTTGGTCAAGTCCATGCCAAAAGGTGCATTCTACTTGATTATTGGTTTGATGAGAACCAAGTACAGTAGGACAATAACATTATTGGTTCTGGATGCCATGCCTTTCTTAAAAGCTATGCCACAATGAAGGATTTCTTCACCACTATGGACACATGGGAGTCAAAGTGTAGGCTACTATCTATCTGTGTACCTAGATCTCTCACCTCTGAGTCCTCTATTAGGGGTGTGCTATTAATGTTGTAATTTGCATTAGCGTTTGAGTTCCCAAAGTGTATGATTATACATTTTTTTTTGCATTTAGTTTTACGTTGTGGCTCTGGCATGAATTATTTATCTGAGTGAGACCCTTCTGAAGGATGTCTACACTATTGCAAACTTAGTCAGCCAAAGGCCTTCTACATTAACCTTGACTTCATAGAATTATATTCTGAACAGGAGAGGTCCCAGCACTGAGCCCTGTGCTGCACTATTAGTAATTGGCCTCTTGCTGGATCTGGGTTCTCCCATTCTATCAACATGTGTCTTGTCCATGAGCAATATGCTATCCATCTGGTGGTGTAGAGATTTTTAATCAGTTTTGTGAGTTTATTTATAATACCCAAATAGGGAATTATGTCAAATGTCACAGCCCGGTCAAGGTAGGCAGTGTGCACTGTTTTACCCTCATCCATCGCCCTAGATACTTTCTCAAAGAAGTCCACCAGGTTAAACAGGCATGGCCTGCCACTGACAAAGCTAACCTGGGTTGGATCCAGTGTTTGGAGGTTTCCTATATCATTATTTACCAAGTCTATGATTATTCTTTCCATAATCTTGCATGCAAAACTACACAAACTTATGGGTCTGTAACTTCTTGGGTCTGTTGATGGTCCCCTTTATGTAGAGATATGACTGTTGCTATCCTACACTCCACAGGGACAAAGCCAGTCTGGAGGCTGTGATTAAATAGAGATCCTAGTGGACTTGATAGGTCCTGTTAAAAGCTATGTAAACAGCATCCTGGGATATTGTCAGGCCCATTGAAGCCTTGCTTTTAGCTTTAGAGCTCACAGTGGCAACCTGTTCTTTTGTGATGATTGGTGAAGGAAAGGGATAGGGTATTTTTTGGGGAAGGGTAACTGGAGGTGATGGGGAGATGAAATTTGATCTGAATCTATAGGCCAGCAGATTTGCTATATCTACTGGTTGGGTATAGGTGATGTCATCTTCAACTAACTCTGCACATAGTTGGGTGCTGCTCTTAAGATTGTGGACATAAATGAAACATGCTTTATTGTTATTCTTAGCTTGGGAGGCTATTTTTGCTTCAAAATTCACTTTTGAAGACTTGACTAGTCCCCTGATTTGCTTGTTTAGATTAACGATGGAGATTTTGCTCTGTTGTGCACATTCTTTCTTTCTTTCCTTCTTCTACACAGGATTTTCTTTCTTTTGTTGTACAACCTATTTACACCAGGGTCTACCAGGGTGGCTTGTTTTTGTGGTTTGTCCTAGGCTTATTTTGTTCCGGTGCTGTCATTTTTATGCAGTTGTTCATATGGTCATACAGGGCTTTTGTGTACACCTCCACATAGGCTTCTGTGTTTTCTGGGTTTGGGGGGCTTGGAAATTAGGTATGTACCACTTAAAAGGAGGTAATGTGTTTTACAAAAGTTCTTAAAGGTTTGGAGGTTAGGTGGGTGTTCTAGTTTTATATTTATTTCAAGGGAGACCTCTTTATGATCTGATCTAACCAGTGAGGACATTACACTGGGGGAGGGGTGCAACACTCTCCCATATTTGTGAACCAGGACTAGGATATTTGTACCCCCAAGTGAGAGTGTGTATTAGTGTTTCAGGGCATTTGGCTTGACAAAGTCTAGAAATCTTTGAGCCTGCATGTTAGTGGTTGTGTATGCTTCCCATTTAATTGAGAGGCAGTTGAAACCACCTATGAGTATAGTATTAGGCTGAATACTAAGTGATTCTAGTAATTTCAGGTATGTGAAATGGTTTTCTTGGTTCATGGTGGGGGACCTTTAGCTAGCAAGGCTATGGTAAGGGATTTTTCCTTTGGTTAGTTGGACATGGAGTAGCTCAAGCATGTCATATTGTTTGACCGGTTTACATTGAAAATCTGGAAACTGCACCAGTCGACCGGCATGTGGTCGAATGGCAGTTTTCAAGTCAGCAGTTTGTCAAACCAAAATGTATTGACTACACTACAGTGAATGGGTAGTGTAGTTTGAGTATTTGGGTTCGACATTGTGCAGGGAGATCGCGGTTCAATGAAGATCAGGGAATTAGCCCATTTCCTCACTGTAGTGCGATCTTGGAGTTGGTATATTTAATGTGCAGGGGGGGTGTAGTACAATTAACGTACCATTGACTGTAGAGTGTAACAGTACATTAATTTGCATAGCAGGAGGTGAGTGATGTCACCTCCTGCTATGTCTAATACATCAAACTATGGATGCCGATGTATTCATTTTCCCCTTGGTTGCTCTTCTGAAATTCTGAATTCAGCATTTCAGGTCAGCATTCTGAAGTGGATTCAGTCCAGGAAGAAAGATCGCATTGTCTCCCTATGCTCTTCCCCTCATTAGGCCAATCATCGAGCACAATGCCTCATTTGGCACGTACCTCACTAGACACCTGCAACAACTGGAGAGGCCTCACAAGTACCTCACAAAGAGGACCCTAGGCCTTAAACACTTGTCCTACATGGACAGATTCAAAAACCTCCAACTATTCTCTGTCTCATATCGCCTACTTAGAGGCGATCTCTGCTTGACTTAAAAAGCCATGTCTGACCCAGCTCTGTTAGAAATGCTACATCTAAAGAAATCCCAATCCCTCAGCACCACATGCTCCAGAGACCTCACCCTCATTACCACAATTAACAGAATGTGTTGGAGGGACAGGTTCCTAACCCAGAGACTGCCCATGCTATGGAACAGACTTCCCATACATGTCAAGCAGAGCACCTCGCTGACCCTCTTCAAGAGAAATCTTGATGACTGGATGGGAAACAGAAAATTCACCCCGGGGATAACACCAGTGGCTCTACATAACAGAGGGACTGGGAACTAAGGTTGAGTGGCACTATGCCAGGGTAATCCTATGGCTAGGGTTGTAAAGGCCCCAGAGCCATTAGCCTAGTACACACATATGAACCTCTGAATGGAGAACAGGAACAGTCAATCCTTCTGCATAAAGGTGGGCCATCTACAGTCCCTGTAAACTACAGACCCATAAGGCTCACTATTCTCATATGCAAAGCCATGGAAAGAATTATCATGGAAATGATCAATAATGACATAGGAAGCTTCCAGACACTGGAGCCAACTGAATTTGGTTTCAGTGAGGACAGGTCATGCTTACTCAACCTGGCGAACTTCTTCGAGAAGGTCACCAACGCAATGGATGAGGGCAAAATGGTTCACAACGCCTATGTTGACCTGCCCAAGGCATTTGACACAATCCCACACTCAGGCATTGTTGACAAGATTAAGAGAATAGGTACAATCCCCTATGTCACCCGGTGGATAGTCAGCTGATTCACAGATAGGACCCAGGAGGTTAGAATTTGGGGCTTCTACATAGAGGCCAGTGACAAGTGGAATCCCTCGGGGATTGGTTCTGAGACAGCTTCTTTTGGCATTTACATCTCTGAAGTCAAGGCCAATGTCAGTGGCCTCCGGCTGACTAAATTTGCAGATGATTGCAAATTAGGACCTGTCCTTGAATTGCCCACCAACACAAATGTTCTCCTGGAAGGGCTGACACAGATAAACAACTGGTGTCAGAGCCACAAACTAAAATTAAATGCCAAGAAATGCATAATAGTATCCTTTGGGAAGTCATTCATCCTAGTAACTATTACACTGACAACACCCTCCCCCCAACAGTTGACCCAGTAGTCAGGGACTTGGGGACACACATAGACAGTAATCTAGACTTTGGCTATAACATGTCTACAGTAGTGAGGAAATCATTCTATGTTGTGTGACTTATAAACAAAATATGGCATCTAGGTCCAAGGAAGTCATTGTTCTACTGTGTTTGGCATTCATCAGACCTATCATTATGTACAATGTCACCTTTGGAATGTAGCTAACCAGGCATATCCAACAACTGAAATGTCCACAGATGTTGCTCACTAAAAGAATCCATGGGAGTAAGTAACATGTCCTATACAGACTGCCTCAAGGCCCTATCCCTTTATTCTGTCTCCTACAGGCTGTTGAGGGGAGATCTAAGCCTGGCATACAAGGCATTGTCTGACCCCACTCTGATGGACCTTCTGCATAGCCACAAAACAAACAGCACCAGAATTATCCATTCTAAAGACTTAACCTTGCCTGTGATATAAATAGGATCTGGTGGAGTATGTATCCCAGAGATTACATCTTCCCTGGAACAGGGTCCCCATCCATGTGAAGCAAAGTTCCTCCCTAATCCAGTTCAAGTGTGACTTGGACAACTGGATGGAAAACAGGAAATTCACCCCTGGTTTGGCACCTATGTACACAAGCAGCCTGTAAATGGTTCATTTCCCAGGCCCCTGCTTGTAAATGTTTCACCTCCCAAGCCCCTGCTTACACTTATCAAGGGTACCAGAACTTGTAAGAGATTTGGGATGCATGGCTAGGCTTAAAAAGGCCTATGTGGTTATTAGCATATTAAACACATATGAACCTATGAACCTAGGAACAAGTGTGCAAAATGACTGGTTTGGAGCCCAAGTGTTAGGAAACCACAAAAAATAGATGCATAAAACACTGAAAACAGCAGATAGAATGTATTTAGAGTACTACAACTGAAGAACAGCAGCCCTTACATGAGTGGAAAATGCAACTTAAAACTCTAACCAAGTGCAGGAAAACCAATTAATAGAACAGAAATATTTCAGAATGAAAGGAAAGCAAGCAATACAGGTGCAACATAATACTTACATTCATTTTTCTTACCAAGGATGGTTTTAGATGTGAGCAAACTCTCTTAAACTGTTGGGTGTGTTGACACCAAGCCATGAGCAGATCTGAATAGCTGAGCCAAGTAAAAAAAATTTGTTTTTCTGGCCAATTACTGAGGACTGAAGTCACTCAATAATCACAGACGTTTGAGTTTCAGACTTCATAACATTAAGAAAATGCATTCTAATGCAAATCCTGTTATTCTAGCAAGTTTCTTAGCTTTTAAGTGCAATATTTAAAAAGTGTTACTATTTTTGGGCATTTGCATCCCCATTATTTTTAACTTTGTCCATATTTTTTGCAAAAAGAGGTTGGGAGGTATAGGGTATGGCTGAAAAGCTGAAAATTAAAGGAATTGATGGAAGGGCATTGCCAGGAGTGGAGCTTGCAACTTCATTTGACTTAACACGAGTAATCTCACTCGGTATGGCATGGAAAGGACTGGCAGATTGACAACTCTTTCTCAGTTCTGTGTGTGCTGGTACACGACAGCTGTTGGTGGAGTGATTTGTCTGCTTAAGCTGCTAACCAAGTTATTAAATATTAAGATATAGTTATCACCAGTACAGCTATCCTATTCTGTTTTATTTAGCAAAGGACAAACTTTATAGTAAGTATATTGAGCTTATCTGCAGGCAGGATATATTTGTGAGAGATGTAGTCAGTCAATTTGTAAACCATAAAGGAACATGCACATGAGTGCACACACACACACACACACACACACACACACACACACACACACACACACACACACACACACACACACACACACACACAGTCACATATTCCTCCTCAAACCTTTGTATTTCATCTGGGAAGTACTTCTACAGTTTATACCCCATGAATTATTTTAATGGGATGCTTACACCTATGATGTATCACTAAGAGAAAGAAAGGCAATGATTCTGTAAGTGTGTGTGTGTGTATGTGTGTGCATCCATGTTTGTGTGCGTGTGGTGTGTGTGTGTGTGTGTGTGTGTGTGTGTGTGTGTGTGTGTGAACAGTAAGGGATTATTTCTGAAGCAAGTGAACTGCTACGGCTTGGGAGGAAAACAGGTTATTATACTGTTATTTTGATAATTAGCAAGGCTCCCAAAGCTGATAAAGTGTGTGATTGAACTTGCATTCTAGGGAGAGTATGGAGAGATAGCACAGAGGAGGCTGAAGTTGTCCCTAATTTTTACAGATGCTGCTAATTTTGTCTCATACTTTGATCTGCCTTCAAACACATTTGATTCCAGAAAAATACATAACCATATAAACAAGAACTGCATATAAAACATCAAAAACACTCAAACAAATGTCAGATTAGCAAAAACATCAGTTCAGGCAGTGGGAGAGCTTCAATCCGATACAAGCATATGCACACAAAAGATGCAACATATACAATAAAAATGTTACAGAATGCATGGTCAAGAAAACAGCACATTGATAATTACTACAATATAATATAATAAATACTACAAAAACAGCATTGAATAGAAAGCAAATAGCATACTCCTTGCTGAATTGTATATTCTTAACTTTGTGTAGCAGTTGATTTTATAATTTATTTAACTACTTGCTTGATCCCTTTCAGTTAAATTGTTTTCCTTAGATTCAGCATTCATCTGATGCTGTGGGTAATACTGTAATACTGTCTTCTCTAGATTGTGACACTAGATAGGAAAGGGGTTCAAATCTCACAATTGTGAATTTGTGTGTATGGCTTTGATGTCAGGTATGTATAGCTTCCTTAACAGATGTGCTGTATCAACTTCCAGTTAGAAGAAAAAATTAGGGGTTGGAGGTTGGCATCATGATTAAGGTGCTTACCTCACAGACCCAAAGTACAGGGCTTGACTCTCCTTTGAAAAGGAAGTTGGGTAGGCTTAAAATGAACCACAAGGGCAGTTAGCCTAGTACTTACCTATGAATGCAGTGTATTTAACTAAAATTGTCAGTAAGTGTGAAAGGTCATGTTGAGATTTCTGCTGTGGAGTTATGAACAATCCAGTCATTGCTGAAATGTATACTAATCAGTTTCGCTTGGCTGGTCTCCATTACCTATTATTGGTGACTAGCAAAGGATCACATCTCTCAACCTCTTAGAGCAAGAAATCTGGAAAAGCCATAAACAAAAGTGTGACAAAGGCCCCAAAATAGAGACAGTTTTTAAATATTGCTCTTACAAACTTAGAAAATTGATAGAATAAAAGGTTTTGCACTAGCATGAATTTTCTGAAGGTTATGACGTCTGAAACTCAATTGTCTGTCATTATTTTCTAACTTCAATCTTTAATAATTGCCTCTAATTTGCCAGAAAAAAAAACATTTTGTGAAAAATAGACCAAAAATATGAGGCAAAAATCTGGACATTCTGTGAAAATCTGCACATTTGAGCGGTATGCAAAGGATGTATACATTCGGAAAGAGATGCAGTGTACCATGAAGAACGCTTGAAGTATTTTTGATGTTTTTTGACCAAATAGAGGTAATTTGGCAGACATTACCAAAATTTATAAAAGGTCATCTTCTGTTGGCTCCACCCAACTTGAATATCAACTGTAACTGTGTATTTATGTTTATTTCTGCAGACTGGCATCCAGTAACACCCCAAAACAGTTTAACATGGTGTTCCAGCAGCCTGGGTGCATGGTTAAGGCTGTCATAATATTTAAATACTATTGTAAATGTGAGATACACCACTTTTGTGATTAGATATGGCTGGATCTGTTGGTAAACAGGGATAAAGCCCTGACTGTGACCAAAGTTAATGGAGTTTGATTAGCAGTCCTGACAATGTAACAGTCAGGCAGGGAGAGGGAGGAGAGATGGGCATGACCCATTTATTTCTCCTTGGATGTAGAGAGGGAATAGTATGATCCCCCTGGTGGAGGCTGGAGGGACCAATGATCATGCTTTGGGAGGAGAGGCAGACTTGCTTGTAGGGAATGTCTCTTTCAGAACTGAGGTGATAACTCCTTCCTTTAGGCCATTACGTGCCCATCCCAGGCACTTCACTGCATGTAAGTGGAAATTAGGGCATAAAAACAGAAAATCTTAAACCACCTCTGATGGCTATCTTAATGATGGCTCCTCCTAGCCAGCCATCACCCTGTGATGGGTAACAAATAGGCTGACTGAGAGTGAGCTGATAACTAACAAAAAAATTTCTAGAGATGTGTAAATAAAATATAAAATAAGATAAAAAGTATACACAGATGTCCTGAATAAGGTCATGTGTAAAAAAAAAAGTATCTAGAGTTGTCCTGAATAAGGCACGTATGACCCATAACCTGTGAGTTATCAGGAAAGAATAAATGTGAGAAGCCCTATAAGCATTGCTATAAGGTGGCAAATGCAGGATATTGCTTGGGACATTACTGACTGAAACTGGGTGGGATTTTTTAATGATCCTTAAAAGGAAGAAGCTTGTCTTACTGGAAAGAAATGCCAGTGATCACTGTTGTGAGAATGGGATGTGGTTTTTAGGTACTGAAAGGATGCTATCATGATTTTATTGTTTGCTGCTTGCATGATGTGGGATGAGATAATTATTTATTTACTTATTTAATCATTTATTTATTTTACATTTGTTAACCAGGTTTGTCCAACTGAGCCCGAGACCATTTTCAGTGGAAACCGGAGGAGAAAAGAGAAGCAACACAATTTCTTTCAGCTACACTGTGGTGTAGATTGAATGACAATATAGTTTACTTTGACTTTAGTTTGAAACATACATTGAAACGTAAGTTGATACATCACTAAGTTGAATGAGGCAGAGATACAAAATAGTGGAGCACTCTAGGGAGCTTGAGTTGAAAAAGTATTATAGTAACAGTAAAGAAAAAAGGGGGGGTATGTAGGGTCCTCACAGGAGGAGATCCATGAGTTTGAGAGGGTGTCTTTTAGCTCTTTTTTGAAGCTATTTGTGTGGGTGATGCATCTCACATTGAAAGGGAGTTTGTTCCGGGCTTGAGATACTGCATATTTTTAGAGAAGTTTGCCAATGGTTTTATTAGGCTTGTATATATTTGGAGATGTTGATCAGAGGTGTGGCCTGAATGATTTGGCTATAGTAGGATACTACAGAAGAGAGGGCAGGGCAGGTACTGGGTTTGTTGAGGTTTTGTGGACCGCCTGGTTTTGTGGACCGCCTCTGCCGTTTGGACGGCGTCTTCCATTTTTGCCCCCTCTTCTGCCTCTAGAGGGGGTATCAGTAGGTGTGTCTTGGAAAGCTCCTTGGGGTTTCTGGAACCACATTTTTCCACTTCATTACCCTTTGGGGTACGGTCTAGTTGGAGTGGAAAAACGGACTCCAATGGCAGACAGAGTCTTTCCTTCTTGTTCACACCTAGTAAGTGTCTCCTTAACTTTGTGTCCGAAGAAGGCAGATCCATTGAATGGGGTGTTGACGAAGGAAGATTTAAAGGCTTCCGCAAAGGAGCAAAGGCGCATCCAGGACTGTCTCCGAAGAGCTATCGCTGAGCCTGACGCCCTACTTGATCCATCGGCAGCATAAGAAATGAGTCGCATGGATGAGTTTACTATGGAACTGAGGGTGTTGAGTTGTGCAGTCACCTTCTCAGAAACTGCATCAGCTGTGTTACCCTGGAGAGTATCTCCCAGCTCTTTGAGGAGATCTCATTGAAGATGGGTAAAATCTGTCAGGTAGTTGAGCGATCTCATGGAAAATGCCGCAGAACTAAATATGCATTTCCCATATCTGTCCATAGTCCTAGAATCTCTATTAGGAAGATGGACAGCAGAAGAGTTTTCCGACATCTCTTTTTTGGTGGCCGCCACCACCACCATGGCATCAACTGGGACTCCTTTTGTTAGAAGGGCCTTATCAGTAGGGGAAGTAATTAACTTGTTGGGCCTCTGAGGGACCCAGCTCGAATCAGGGGAGTCCCACGCCCTTCAAGCAACCAGCTCCATCAGTTCATCGAAGGGTGGAGTAACCCAGGAGGTGGATGGTTGAGATCCAAAGGCCTTCAGGAGGACAGACTCATCCTCAGTAGGGGCAAGGGACTGCCAATAACCCCTCTGCCTTAAGATTTCCAATATGTCTGCAAATAAGACATCTGCTGAGGGGGATTGTGGGGACCCTTCTGATTCCTCCAAGTCTATATGAAGAACATTGTGTTGAGTCTTAGTCACATTTTAAAATTGGGGAATTAGGGTGTATTTCCAGGATGGTGGTACCTTCATAAGTCCTTTAACTATTGAAAATACCTCTAGTAAAATACTCAAAGCATCCTTAGTCATAAGTTTGTATATTTCAGGTATTATACCGTCATTGCCAGGTGGCTTATTGGGTTTTAATGTATTCATTTGAATTTTAAGTTCAGACATTGATATAGGCATGCTAATTATTTTATTTGGTTTTCTGACAGTCTATTTTCAGTATTTTTTATAAATGTTTTAATTAGATCTTGTGTATCCATTGTTGGTTTGTGTTGATTAATCTTATTAAAATGAGACCTGAAAATATCCAGAATATCTTCTATTTCAGTAACCATCTTTTTGCTACTAGAGGAATATAATTTTTGATGTGGTTAGATTTAACAATCATTTTTGTTCTAGGAGCCAATTTATGCATGGATTTAGGATTTATGGAAAAAGAAGTTATGTTCTTACCATAATGTTCCATGTGAGTTGTTCATCTCGCCTTTTTGTTCTTACACGTGGGTTGGAGCTGATCCCTCGGCTCCGAATCAGCCGCTTTCAAGCTGAAACTCTTAGAGAAGCTCGAGACCCAGTGCATATCCCATGATGCTCTACTGTGAATCCTCAGATCTAGTATGCTGCAACCAAGACAGCCTACAGGAATAAGTGAAACTATAGTGTCTACCTATGAAGGTAGCTAAAAGATTGTAGATAGGAAAACATAGAATATGCAATACAGACTGACCACTTGACCAATCCACCAAGGCAACCATCCTGTTCAACTGGAGGGGGAAGGTGGGCGGGAATGTAAGAACAAAAAGGCAAGATGAACAACTCACATGGAACGTTATGGTAAGAACATAACTTCTTTATGTGAAGTTGTTCTATCTCACCATTTTATTCTTATATGTGGGTAGCGTCCCAAGCACCCTGATCCTGGGTGGCTCATGGGAGAACATTCCTGAGCACAGTGGAACCAAAGGAAGCCCTGTCCCTGGAGGTCCTATCCACTTTGTAATGAGTGATAAATGTGTGAGGTTTTGACCATGTGGCAGCTGCACAGATGGTATCTAAGGGTAATCGAGCTGCATGAGCTAATGATGTAGAAACAGCTTGTGTCGAGTGGGCTATGATGTTAGATTCTAATGGCTGACTAGTGGAAGCATAAATGGATTTGATGCAGTCAGAGAGCCACTTAGACAATGTGGTTTTTGATACTGCAAAACCTTTCTTACTATCTGTGTAAGAGACAAAAAGTTGATCCGATTGTCTGAAATCTTTCGTTCTAGCTAGATAGAACCTCAGTTGTCTGTGTACATCAAGTTTGTGTAACATATATTCAAGTCTGTTGGTATGGTGCCTGAAGAAGGTTGGAAGCTCAATGGATTGATTTAAGTTAGCTTCTGAACAGACCTTGGGAAGAAAGGTAGGATTTGTCCTAAGGGAAACTCTATCGGGATGAAAAATCAAATATGGGGGTTTGGAGGACAAGGCTTGAAGTTCGGAGACCCTACGTGCAGATGTAATGGCTACCAGGAATATAGTTTTCCAAGACAGGAACTTTAAGTGACAGGATGAAGCGGATTTGAAGGGGGCGAGCATCAAATGGGATAAAACCAGATTCAAATTCCAGGGAGAGACAGGATGTCTGATAGGTGGTTTGAGATGGTGGGTTCCTTTTAAGAATGCTTTACATAGTCTATGCGACATGATGCTAGACACATTAAACCCCACATGGAAATTGGAAATAGCTGCCAACTGGACTCTAATGATGACAGCTGCTGTGCCATTATGGAACAAGGAAGATAAGAACTCTAAGATGATATGAACAGGTGCAAGATAAGGATTAATGTCATGTTGAGAGGCCCAGTAAACAAACCGTTTCCACTTGCTATTGTATAGCTTCCTGGTAGATAGTTTATGTGAGGAAACTATAATATGCTGGACCACAGAAGACAAATCTCGAGACCTGGCTAAAGTGGGAATTGGAGCAGCCAAGCTGTCAGTTTTAGGGAGGTGAGGGAGGGATGAAGAACTCCCGACAAATGAGTCAGAAGATCCGGCACTGGGTCCAGGATCTATGGTTCTTCCACTTGATACTTCCGCAGGAAGGGAACCAAATCTGTCGAGGCCAAGACAGGGCTATCAATATCACAGTCCTTCCCAGACTTTTGGCTTTCTGTATGAATCTGGGAATTAGGGGTATTGGCGGAAAGGCATATAAGAGGCCCGGGGGCAAATCGTCCCTGGGTTTGTTCCTCGGTGGGGGATAAAGGGCAAAGTAGCTGCTGCATTTGGCATTCATTGGTGATGCAAATAGGTCACAGCAAGGCTGGCCCCATCTGTGGAAGATCTCTTCCGCCACCTTCTGTTTGAGAGACCACTCGTAAGGCAACAGCATGGCTCTGCTCAGTCTGTCTGCTATCACGTTGGATGACCCCGGGATGTGCTTTGCTATCAGAAAGCGTCTGGTGGATACAGCCCACTGCCAAATTCTTAGGGCCTCCCAGCATAAGGGGTATGATCTGGTTCCCCCTTGCTTGTTGATATACCAGACTACCAACATGTTGTCTGTCCAGATAGCAATTGTACCTAGAGGAAGAGAATCGTGAAAGTGTTGCAACGCTAGGAACATCGCTCTCAGCTGTAGGACATTTATATGCAAATGTGTTTCCATGACTGACCAAGTGCCTTGGACAGTCTTTCCCTGAAATAGCCCCCCCCACCCTATCAGGGAAGCATCCATGGTCACCGTGGCTGTGGGTTGGGGAAGAACAAAGGGATGTCCAATTATCACTTGGTCACTGTTCAACCACCAATTGAGATCCTTCTTGCAAAGATTCGTTAGATGGATCTCATGTGACATGGGCAGACATTGGTAAGACCATTGTGCGAAGAGTAGCTACTGGAGTATTCGCATGTGCATTCGACCTAATGGAACTGCTATCAGTGTGGCTGCCATTGTGCCTAAAAGCTGCAGTATTTGGGATGCAGGAGCTTTGTTCCAGGCAA
This sequence comes from Protopterus annectens, assembly GCF_019279795.1. Classification (NCBI taxonomy): domain Eukaryota; kingdom Metazoa; phylum Chordata; order Ceratodontiformes; family Protopteridae; genus Protopterus; species Protopterus annectens. The sequence continues at coordinate 1,754,034,511 of NC_056733.1, read as the reverse complement.
AGAGGCTGGACAGCTGACTTTTTAGAGATACGATTCTTGATTGGGGCAATGTGATCCTTGGATTGACGGTGTCCAGTTCTGCCCCTATAAATGTAATATGCTGCGTGGGCGATAACGCAGATTTTTTGAAGTTTAGGGTTATACCTAACTGGGAACAAAGGTTTATGGTGTAGTCTCTTGCTTGTATTAGTTGATGCCTGGTGGTGGCGGTGAGGAGCCAATCGTCCAGATATGGAAACACCCGGAATCCCAATCATCTCAGGTGAGCCGTGACCACTGCTATACATTTGGTGAACACCCTGGGGGCTGTGGTGAGACCAAAGGGCAGGGCTCTGAATTGGTAATGACTGGCCCCCAGCTGGAAATGCAGGTGATCTCTGGATGCTCTGTCCATTTTGATGTGGTAGTAAGCATCCTTGAGATCTATAGAGCACATCCAATCGCCGGTTGCTAAGAATGGAAGAATTGATTGCAGCATGACCATCCGGAACTTCTCCTTCTTGACAAAGGTGTTGAGCTTGCTGAGGTCTAGTATGGGCATTGAGTCCCCTGTTTTCTTTGGAACTAAAAAGAAACTTGAGTAAGTTCCGGATCCTATTTGGTCCACCGGGACTGGCTGGATGACTTTTTTGTCTAGCAGGTTTTGAATTTCTATGGCTGCTAGTTCTCTCAGACTGGGCGGAACATCTGGGATCCTTGTACCCATAGGGGGGGGTTTGTAAAGGGAATGTTGTAACCTCTGGCAATGATGCTTTTTACCCAAGAATCCGGTGTAATGCTTAGCCAGGCATTTAGCCAGGTGTTTGGGTATAAAGCCAAGCGACCCCCAACTGCCTCCAGAGTAGGACAGCCGGGCTTCATTTCAGGAATGCTGATAGGGCTTCCCAGAGAACTGTTCCCTGTCACCCTGGTTTTGTGGACCGCCTCTGCCGTTTGGACGGCGTCTTCCATTTTTGCCCCCTCTTCTGCCTCTGGAGGGGGTATCAGTAGGTGTGTTTTGGAAAGCTCCTTGAGGTTTCTGGAACCACATTTTCCCACTTCATTGCCCTTTGGGGTACGGTCTAGTTGGAGTGGAAAAACGGACTCCAACGGCAGACAGAGTCTTTCCTTCTTGTTCACACCTAGTAAGTGTCTCCTTAACTTTGTGTCCGAAGAAGGCAGATCCATCGAATGGGGTGTTGACGAAGGAAGATTTAAAGGCTTCCGCAAAGGAGCAAAGGCGCATCCAGGACTGTCTCCGAAGAGCTATCGCTGAGCCTGACGCCCTACTTGATCCATCGGCAGCATAAGAAATGAGTCGCATGGATGAGTTTACTATGGAACTGAGGGTGTTGAGTTGTGCAGTCACCTTCTCAGAAACTGCATCAGCTGTGTTACCCTGGAGAGTATCTCCCAGCTCTTTGAGGAGATCTCATTGAAGATGGGTAAAATGTGTCAGGTAGTTGAGCGATCTCATGGAAAATTCCGCAGAACTAAATATGCATTTCCCATATCTGTCCATAGTCCTAGAATCTCTATTAGGAAGATGGACAGCAGAAGAGTTTTCCGACATCTCTTTTTTGGTGGCCGCCACCACCACCATGGCATCAACTGGGACTCCTTTTGTTAGAAGGGCCTTATCAGTAGGGGAAGTAATTAACTTGTTGGGCCTCTGAGGGACCCAGCTCGAATCAGGGGAGTCCCACGCCCTTCAAGCAACCAGCTCCATCAGTTCATCGAAGGGTGGAGTAACCCAGGAGGTGGATGGTTGAGATCCAAAGGCCTTCAGGAGGACAGACTCGTCCTCAGTAGGGGCAAGGGACTGCCAATAACCCCTCTGCCTTAAGATTTCCAATATGTCTGCAAATAAGACATCTGCTGAGGGGGATTGTGGGGACTCTTCTGATTCCTCCAAGTCGGTATCCAATGTCAGGGATTCCTGTGGGGAATCCAAGTGCCTCCTCTTGCACAATCGCTTCCTAGGTACTTCATCGGTGGGAGCGTCTGGTGAAGTCCCCAGAGATGAGGGGCCACCCAATGAGGATACCCGAGGCCCTGGAACTTGACGCTTGGTGGGGATCTGTGGGGAAGAGGTAGAATGAGGCCCTTTAGGGGAAGGGGAAGACAGATCCGAGGAGGTAGTGGTCTTAGCAGACATGACCTTCCTCATGGCATTGAAGGCACCAGAATCTCAGTCCGAGAAGTCCGTCGGCTCCGAAGAGGCCGGCAGCTCTCCCCGAGCCAAGACCCCCCGCTCCAATCCAGAGGACAGGGCTGAGGCCATCTGCGCTATAGCCCCAAATGGAAGGGTCGGAACCAAGGTATCGGTTCGACTCTCCCCCCCGAAGCCAGCGAGGGACTGTCGGCCCCGAGATTCCCCGGTCGGAACCGAGGAGATCAAGGTCAATGGAGCCAAGGGAGGTGGATCGAACCTCAGCTCCGAAGGCTCTACCAACATCGGTTCCACCTGCCCCAGCTCTGAAAGCTCGATTGGCTTCGTAGGAGGAGGTGGAGAAGTTATGGCTGGGGTTTCAGGCTTCGAAGCCAAGTGGCTCGAAGCAGACAGCATTTTGGCCAGGGCCAGATTCTCTAATAGCCTCTTGACCACTCGGTCCAGATCCACATTGGAAAGCCTCGAAGAATGCGTCGAGGGATGGGTCGAAGGAGCCGAAGATGGAACTGATTGAAGAATTGGAGACTGAGGAGTCTCCAATATCGGTTCCACAACTGGGCTCTGAGGTAGATGATCGATACACGGCTCCAAGGCCTGTGGAGCCGATGCACGAACCATACCAGAGGAACTTGGAGCCGATGACTTGGGCTCTGAGGATCCCTTGGAAGACTTTGACCCCTCCGAAGCCTTGGAAGAGAGGTCAGCCTTGTCTAAGCCTGAAAATCAGGCTTCAGGAGTCCTCTATCTACCAGCTTCCTCCGCTTTTCCAAGAGAACTCTGGCACTAAAGGAGTGGCAGATAGAGCACACCTCTTGTAGGTGCACAGAAGCTAAACAGTAGACGCAGGTGGAGTGGTTGTCTGTGACAGACATCTTCTGACCACACTCACACCTTTTAAACCCTGACTTTTGTTTCTCTGACATTTTAAATAATTCAGGTCCCTGAATTTTGGTCTAAGAAAATAGTTACTTTTTAACTACAACCACACAGTAGTATTAACTAAGTTCCTACAGAATATTATATATATATATATATATATATATATATATATATATATATATATATATATATGTATATATTTATAAACACTATCTAATATTAACTACTCACACTAGATATATAATGCACCAAGATTATATAAGAAGATAACACACAAACACAATAGCTGACAGAGCCCTGTCACGCCCAAGAAAGAGAGGCCTAAAGCCCTGAAGAAAAACTTTTAAGAAATACTGAACAAGTTATACTAACAGGCAAAATACCTAAATACTATCAAGAAGGTTGAAATGTAAGTAAGTAATACTAATTTTAAAGACAAAAAATCCTAATAATATAAGAAATTTTAAATCACTGGCCCGAGCTTCCTCCGACGAGCTGCTGATCTGTTGCAGTGGCAAACTAGATCTGGGGATTCACAGTAGAGCATCATGGGATATGCACTGGGTCTCGAGCTTCTCTGAGATTTTCAGCTTGAAAGCGGCTGATTCGGAGCCCAGGGATTGGCTCCGACCCACGTGTAAGAACAAAACGGCGAGATAGAACAACTTCACATTAATTAGTTATGTTAAACTTTTTTTAATTTATCACAGTTATATGGTATAACATTTCTAAATATTTACTGTTTAAGCTATTTATTTTGTCTGTTAAGTTATTTCCTTTTTGAGTATCTAATTTTAAGTTATAAATTTTCTCCTGTAAATCTATCAATTCTTTGTCCCACTGTTTCTTTTTGTGCATACCAACTTGTAATTTTGTCAAAAAGGTATGCTTTTAAAGAGTCCCATACAAAAATCTTTGAGGTATTACCTGTATGATTAATGTCAATAAAAGTTTGAATTTCTTTATTAAACTCCTTAAAATCTTTTATATTGGTTATATATGTAGGCATCCTTTTAAATGGAATGTTATTACTAGAATTCAATATAACTTTGTGATAACTCACTGTAATAATTTCACTGTATTTACATTTGTTTTTGTACATTTGGAGCTTTTCTCCCCGGGCCTCCACTGAAAATGGACCTGTATCCAGTCAGACTTTCCTGGTTAACAAATGTAAAATAAATAAAAATAAATAAACTTCAAATGTTATCACGTTATGATCTCACAGTGGGCAAGAGACAACTTTAACATTATCTATTCTACTAGTGATCTCATTTGAAACATATACGCTATCTGTCCATGATTCTGTTCCATGCCTGTGTGAGAAATGTATAAAGAAGAGTGAGTCTGGTACTGAAAACTCATTTATATCTCTCACATTATGTAGGTCAGTAAACTTGACTGAGGCAGGTTTCTTCCTTTTGCAGCTAGTGTTGGTATCCTTGTTAGATAAAATACAATTAAAGTCACCTGCAAGAATAATGTTTCCCTTTGATATTCACATTATTTCCCCCAACGGTTGTTTAACTGTTTGTATTCTCAATCCATGTGTTAAATAGACATTAATAAAAGTGCATAGCTTTCTTTAAATCTCTAAAGTCTCTGAACAAAACATGCCTTTTTCATCACTAAATGTATTCAGGATTTTAGGTAGAGGCAAAATTTGTTTCCATAAAATAGCCACCCTCTTCTCTTTTGTTTATAATGAGAGCTAGTCAGTACAGAACAGTGTTTAATATTAAGCCCATCCAAATCTTCTTTAATTAAATATTTCCTGTAAAAAGATAACTTGGGAATTAAATATTTTTAAAAATTTGTATAAACTACCCCTTTTCCAACCATTATTTAATCCATTGATACTAACTGATATGCATTTCAAGTTGGCCATACTACAGTAATAGGAAAAAATAAATATTACATACAATACACTTGTAAATAATATGGTACTGAAAAACTATTATTATATCTAGTAAACTACTTACTCATAGATATAAGTATAAGAACATTGAGATTAACTGTAAACTTTCTATCAAGAATAGTAAACACCAAAATGAAAAATAATGAATTTGTAAACTACTATACATGTAGTGTTCTTTCTAACACCCCCATGTAGTTAAAACTCTTGGTTTGAATGACAATCCTATTCAAACATTACTACTTACCCACAAATAAATATCTAGCATCACTCTACTACTTTTAAAGTTATGATATATGAAAGGTCTAATTTATTTAACAAAATTAAAAGGAGTTAGTATATATATATATATATATATATATATATATATATATATATATATATATATATATATAATATTCAGATTATAAACATTCATTTGCTTGCTGTAAGGCTTATAAACCATAAAATATAGCAGATATTGTAGTCATTTGGTTCTATTCTATTTCTAAGAGCCTATATAGTATTATAATAAATCCATTCATTTCTTTCAGTTCTCAGAAAAAGAGAGATTAATAAAGATAAAAGAAATACATATATAATTGTATATAACAATCATACTATATTACTTGTATGCTATTATATATTATTGACAATGTGACTAACTAGTTACCTGGTCTCATAATTACTTACTGATCATGACTAACTAGTTACCATGTCTCTTCATGACTTACTGATCATGACTAACTAGTTACCAAGTCTCTTCATGACTTACTGATTGTACTCTGTAGTACACTTATAGAAATTACTACCCTGTATTCTTGTCCCTTTTGTTTATACACAAATGAGGACTCCTTGACATTGTACATTATAATTTTATATGTTCTATGTTTTTTATGAGTCATAGTATTGTTTGACAGACATATATTTTCCTTTGTTACATGAATGTATCAAGATGTGATTGACCAAATATTTGTATATATTTCCAAGCAATGTTTTTGTTTATGTATTTGGAGCTTTTCTCCTCGGGTCACCACTGAAAATGGGCCACTGGCTCAGTTGGACCAACCCAGTTAACAAATATCAAATAAAATAATAAATAAATAATAGCTAACTATTTAAACTCAATTGTGACTACAAGACTATACATGCTTGAATAGTATGGCAGACACATATGATATTTCAAAGAACAAATACATTTCTCTAAAAAAAATCTTTGTCTTTTTGTGAGGACTTGCATATACAATTATCTTTCAAAATGTGTCTCTTCTATAAATAAGTTATCATATTCACTAGAACCATACCTCTCAACCTGGAATCATCAAAAATCTGGACAAGGCCTATGAAAAATAGGTACAAATCTGTACGCTGATTAACATCTAATTTGCATACATAATTATGTAACCCCGCCCACTCTGATAGAATTTTGGGATACCAACTTTCAAATGCAAACTGAAGAACAAACAAACCAACCAAAATATGGCACCAGATTCCAATGTCCTATTACCTGGCTATTTCGCCCTATTTACCATAAAAACTAATGTGGGCATACTGCTTTATTCTACAATCAATGACTTGGATTTTATTTTTACATTATGCAGCATATCAATGCACAAACACTAACAGACATCTGATCAACAAAGCAATACTGTCTTACAATGAAAACAGACTTGGCATTAAAACTTCTCTGCACTTGAAACTCGCATTCATTGAAACAGCATTGAAACCCACACCACATGCAAAGAAAATGCATCTGGCCAGCGGTGGATAAAGATTACCTTTGGGCTGTTTTCAAATCATTGGCCCATTGCACACAACAAGAAACATACATGTGTTCTTTTCTTTGATACACCTTCCTAAGTTATATTCCTTGTATAATACAGCACACTGAGTGCATTTTAAATTTATTGTTTGAATGAACATTTTCCAGTAGGCTATACTGTAGGCAATGAAAAAAAAATGCATGAACCAGTAATTGCAAAACTGCACAATTCAGAACACTTCTGTCATAAAAGCCTACTTCCATACCCAAACTATAAACAGAATAACAGTAGTGTAAGCCATAGGCATCTTGCACAGCTTCTCGCACTTATTCTCAAATAAAGCTTTTTTTTTTTGGGGGGGGGCAAACTGTCAAAAACCAGGGACACAAACATTGCTTGTATAATTTTGGAAAGTTGCTAGAATAAAATGCTGTGCTATCACCAGGAGTCTGTTCCATAGACGGGATAGTCTTTGGGATACATACCTATCTCTCCAGCAGGTCCTATTTATATCACAGGCGAGGTTTAAGTCTTTAACTCTAATTTTCCCAGAACAAAGCAAATTCATAGCCCAATACACACCTCCCATGCTGCCTGATAACACAAAACTCAATGAAATTTTTGGTAAAGCATACTGAAATACTTCATAATAGAAGGCTTCTTCAACTACCTCTTAATAAACTGGGAGAACCTATACCTCCAAAGTCAAGTATGTTCATGGATTGCAAGACTTCATAACTAAAATCCTTGGGGTAAAAAAAAGACAGTTAAAACCAACTACAGGACATGACATCTTCCCCTAGCCCTAGTTAACTAAGACAGCCACTTCACGGACCACCCCCTCTAGCTTCTCCCTGGAGAACATGTAAACTATCACTTTCAAAATCTCTAAAACCTCTGTTGCCAATAATTACTTCAAGAACTCCAGAAGGACAAACAATGCCTTAAATGCTATGATGAATTATCCAAATTCACTTGCATCATTACCAGACCAGACAATTACATCAACTTATACAAATCATCTCCCATAAGTGCCTAGACCTGTCTATACCTACTACAGTCAAATGTAATGAGAAGTCACCAACTAAACTAAAAAGAATAAAAAAATAAGTCATACCATAAACTTAAAAGTTATCATATTAAAAGATTACCTCAACAATATCTAAATATTAGTAAGGAACTAAAAACTATTACTAACAAGGCAATTTATAAACTTAAATTAGTTTTGGAAGCCACTGAAAATAAGTGTCTTTTCAGGTAGATTAGGAAACTAAGAAACAAACAATAACTAGTGTGTACCTGGCTCAGTACTAGGGCTTTTCCAGTTTCCAGATTGGGAATCTGGACCTTTGGTTAACCAAACTTGCAGATAATACCCCCTTCCACACATTTTTCTAAATACATTATCAAACTGGAAAGGCCAGAAAAGTTCCTAACCAGGAAAAGTTGTTGGGCTAAAGTCTCTCAGTAACCAAGAAAGACCCTCTATTTGCTCTTGTGGGGCTATCTTTGCTAGGTGTTTCATGCCATTAGATACCCCATCATCTTAAATTTCCATGTATATTCATAAGTCAAACAGCTGTATTAATACCAGAACTATGAGACTAAAAAAATACGATGGGGACTCCAATTTGCCACCCTCATGCCAACTCACCTTTGGAACAAATAGCCCCCTGAAAGTAGCACTAACATCCATTAAATCAAACCTGTATAACTGCAAAGATGCCTGACCAGATAGGCCCACTAGATGCACAAACCCTTTTTAAGACAGATAGTAACAATATCTAACTGACTTGCACAAGGTCACACAGTAGACAAATCAGGGATGAAGGACTCAAACACCGTACCGTTAGACTACAGGTTACAGTATACAGCCATAACCCACCGCATCAACTACCAGACACTTAAATGTGCGATGCTGCTCAAGGTCACACAGTAGACAAATCAGGGATGAAGGACTCAAACACCGTACCGTTAGACTACAGGTTACAGTATACAGCCATAACCCACCGCATCAACTACCAGACACTTAAATGTGCGATGCTGAATTATCACCATTTATAGTACTCTACCATTTCTTAATTCACATTTGTATGTGCTGTAATAGAGAGAGTACCATAATAGTTTTAAGAAAGGTATACAGGAACACATCACATATGCAGCATCAACCTTTTCAAATTACCTATTCCATTTTCAGTTTAAGAAAAAACAAATCACTCAAAACGGCATGCCAAATTGCCAAAACATTTCAATAACTGCAAAATTTAACAGTTTGATGAAAAATGTTAAAAAGAGAAGCACGACAGATGAGATACTGGGCAAAAGGCCAACCACGCTAACATAACGACTAGGCCAATAAATTGCCAGACAGTAAAACCACATGAAATACATGAAAAGCCCTGCAACAACCCTAACAATTTTCACCTACCTAAAATAAAATACGTTTAAGCATTTAAGACAGTGATCTGATACAAGCTTATCCCAGCATGAACAGCAGCTTTCTTTCTCGACCCTCGGGCAGTAAGTCCCAGTCCAAATTAAAAATGAATGGCAGGCGGCAGCTAAGTGTTTCTGTTTGAAATGGGATTGGCGGCAAGCTTTTCAAATGCAGCAACAGCTTGCAGCCAGCCGGAAATGATGACACGAGCTCAAGGAGCTCAATTCCGACTGGCTGGTAGTGCTGACGGAGCTGACGTCATTGCGCACGTGATGACGTCAGCTCCGACAGCGCGAAAATTAAAAAAATAAAAAAATAAGGCAAATAAATCGGAAATGAAGGGGTGCCAATCGGGAATCGCGGCACCCCTTCTTTTGGACCCCAAAATTCGGTAAAAAACGAATAATTCGGGACGGTTGGGAGGTCTGACTAGAACATACTATGAAATACAAAATAGTAAAAGAATAACTGTGATGTCTAAAATAACTAATAATATGTTCCCAGAATTATATTTATAGTGAGGATAACATACGGTTGGCAACATATCCACTACAGTCTTTTTAAGAGACACATAAATTCCCAGCTTTTCAAACTGACTGTGTAATTTTGTCTGACTTTGTGTAAAATATGCTATTACTTTCATATTAGTCCCTCCTTTACTATGTGTCAGATTTTGAATTAACTTTCAGAGCATGAGCTTCTAATATCGCCATGTATTTGAGCTCCTCACATCCTGCTTAAAAAGTACATTCACACAGAAACCAACACAGATCATCACCACAACCATTGTCATAAACATATACATATCTATTACCCATATATGCAGAGCAAGTCAACCAAGCAAGGAGCTGTCATCAGCAGACATAAACAAGATCATCTTCCCTTCTTTAAATGAACAGAACAGAATGTAATTTGAATAATATAACATCTTAGGACGGAATCTTAGTACTGAATTGAAGAAATTAATTCTATATTGTGTATGGGGCCACAGTACTATAAAATGTATTATATAAATTAAAGAGAGAAATACAGGTTTTACAAGTGATAAAATAGTAATTCTGAGGTAAATGTAACAGAGAGTGCACGTTAATTAACACCTTACTATTTTGGACTTAATTTGTGTGTTAAAATCAAGCATAAAACATTTTATCCAATATTTGTTACGTGCGTGTGCACACACACACACACACACACACACACACACACACACACACACACACACACACAAGAACTCTATATAAATTGTCTCCTGAGAGAAAAGGGCAGGAAATAAACATTCTATTAGAACCTGCTCTGTGACAAGGAAATACTACTGTCAGTAAACAACTTTCATTCATGTTACACTGAGTAAGATGGCTTTGTAAGTAGTTAAAAACAACCTGCTCCCTGCTATTTAAGAATCTGTGCTGTAACACTTCTTATCATTTTATTTTTGTTATAGCTATTTGGTATACTCTCTCTTTCTTTTTTCTTTCTTTTCTCATATATATCTATATATATCTATATATCTATATATCTATATATATATATATATATATATATATATATATATATATATACATACATATATATACTAGTAGGGAAGGGGAGAACAAATTAATAACTGACAGGTTTCAAAGTGAAACCCCAGTGTTAGAACACAGAAATTGTCTTCACTATTGTATTTCTCCACTCCTATCTTCTCCCCAATGAATAACCTACCACCGAACCTCACAAAGATAACACTGTATAAGGAAAAAAATAAGAAATAAAGAAAGAAAATAGGGAAAAAAAAAAGAAAATGGCTTCATACACACTGCATACTCCCACCATTTTATCACTATATTAGTAATGAAGCACTCCTAAAGGGTCTATATTAGATAATCAAACTTTCAAAAGTTAGACTCTTATATGGTCGACACCATATGATCGGACTTTTAAAAGTTTGAACATCTAATAAAAAAAATAAACTACAGAAATAACCTACCTGAATGTTTTAAGCAGGGAGGTAAGCCCCCCTGCACTCCTCACATGGGGGGCTGCATCTCACACCCCTCCTGCTCTTTAAATATACCAACTCCGAGATCACACTACAGTGCAGCAAAGGGAAATCTTCCCATTCCGTGCTGTATGGAGGTCTCCATTAAGACGTTCAAACTTTCAAAAATTCGATCATATGGAGTTGGATTATCTAATATAGACCCCTCTTAAATAGCATAACAGTCTGATATCTTTTAGAGAGAGAGCACATCCAAATCTCATACATACAACACCTCACATATTCCAGTCAACCATGACATGTGAATTAAGAGTTAAAAGTTAAAAACACCATAAACATTCAGTCCATTCACAACACACTTATTTAATGCACTTGCTATTATGTTATGTTATCATGAGCTATCACTTTAAGATTTATGTGGCACACATATGAAATGAAAACGTATTATTAGTTAGAGTTCACATCTTAATACTTATTAAGCTAAGACATGTATTTAAAATGGAAAACAAAATATAGAATATTAGCTTTACAATACATATAATAAAAGAAAAAGTGACATTTATTTACCTTATAGAGAAGTGAATCCTTGTTTCCTTCCTTTCACCTGTATCTCCAATACCTGAATTGGTAAACTTTGTCATGGAAAAAGAATTTTGTCATTAAAACAGTTACCATCAATGTTATACTAAAGCTAAGAGACATTTGTCCTTTACTTTCTTTTTCTTTTCATTGGATTTCCAGGTATTTACGTCTGTTTGCCTCTTCAAAGTACTATTGTTCCTGTCCATATGTTCAGTTTGGCCTAGAAATTTTTTTTGTTTTGTTTTTAGGAAAGACAATGCAGAGTCTAGTTCTTCAAAGTGTCTATTTTCATCCTGAAGAAATATTTTAAGCCTGGAAGGAAAGAGCAAATGCACCTTAAACTGTCTTTTCTTAAGTTCTTTTATAAGAGGCAAAAATAAAATTCCTTTTGGTCATCACAGCATTGGAATAGTCATTATCAAATCCTATTAATTTGTCATCCAGTTTAATAGGAGATTTGGACCAGGCTAGTTTAAGTACTAGCTCGTTGTCTTGAGATGAGAGATCTTAACAATAACTGATCTTAGATCTGAGTTAGTTTTTGATGAAGTAGAAACTAGAGACTGTATTCCCTTTCTATGCCATATGACATAGCTGCAGATAAATTCAGTCTTAGGACGCCAGGCAGTAAGAAAGTTGACCATACTTTCTCTTTCTATTTTTTCAGGCAGTCTAAAAATACGAATGTTATTTCTCCTGGACCTGTTCTCCAAGTCATCAATTTTGTTTAGTAATAAGGTATTCTGCCACAGAAGAAATTAAATGTTATTTTCATCTTTGGAAATTCTGCCTTCTGTGTCATTAAGGGCATCTTCCATTTCAGCTATCTGACTTTTCTGTTGTTTTAAAATCTCGTGTATATGCTTCATCACTTTGGTACATTTTTCTTTAAAGCTGTCAAATTTGTTATCCATTCTGTCCATTGTATGTTAGAAAGAACAGATTGGAGTTTTCTTTAAAAGCAAGTCCTGAGAGATTGTCTTTGAATGACTCATTTCACAGCTACTGGTACAGACCTTTCAAATTAATAATTTGACAGGAAAAAAATTCAAATATTTAGAATTTTTTTAGATAATATCCTTCTATGTAGTATCCGGTAACTGATATGTTCAAAAATTGGTTTAGGTTATTATAAAAATAAAATTTCTTGTCAGAAATAGAAATAGAGTAGCAGAGCAAGAAAACTGTGCTGCTAGCCAGTCAGCATCCTGGCCATGCACCCCCAAGGCATCATCTTGACCTACTTTGCTAACAGGAAGAGGAGGCTATGGAAAGTAGCCCTGAGTTCTGCAGTAAGTATTAATGACAAATGCATTTTACTTTAATGTACTATTAACTGTTCACTCAAATGCAGTACATAAGATCCATGTACACTTTTTTATTTTCAGCTATTGAGGGAACAGTGAGAAAAGACTGACCAATCAGAGGCATATGGCATGGCTTCACAGATGAATGGATAAGTATATACCGTAGATAGTCTATTTGCATATAGTTTGCATAGAAACAGAACTGTGTATTAGTACTAGTTGTGTCTAGTGCCCATGCTGTCAGGGTGAGGATTACACATCTTTCCCTACTTGTCCCTCTGGTATGTCATATGCCATATTGTACCTCATACCTGTGACTGGATCAGTTCATTGCCATAGGTTTGCCATGTATACAGGATGCACCTGTTTGATTGCCTGGCATATGGCATGCACTGCCCCTTGCAAGTTTCATGGCAGTGACAGTTCTACTTGGCATAACCTGGACATACCTCATAGTAGCCTTCTTTGTTATATACTGCTGTCTGTCATATGTTATACTGTGTGACTGCCACTCTTGCATAGTGCCCAAGTTTAGGCCATTGTTTTTGCAGCTGTGACTGTGCTCCTCTGGCATGGACCACATATTGCCCTGCAGTCATCCTTAGAATAGGCCATGACCACCATTTCCTTGCATGCCACTTTGCTAAACAACGTTGCACTATACCTGTCCTAGTCTACATCCCATGGTCCCTTAAGTCACACATTGCACAGCATGCATTGTTTTCCTCATAGGATCTATGTCCTCATGCCCCTTGCAGCCCACTGCTTGCAATTCTACTTTTCTGTGTGGTAGGTCAGAGATACTCATCACATGGCCACCGCATGTACAACATTATATTTCTCCAGGTACTTATATGCAAGAATATATTATGCATTCTTGCTAAGAATTCCTCCTCTTATGCCCATCGTCTTCTCTCTATCCTTATTTTATATTTAGTTGACATTTGCTGTTTATTTTTCAACATTTAAGTGACTATTTAATGAAGCATTGGCCACTCTCTGACTATGTGGGTATGGATAAGATGTATTGAGTATTTTGCCCATGTTTTAGCACTTGATTAATAATAGACCAAAATAGTTTATGGTTGCTTTGTTTTGCCTCTTGGAGATGTCCTCCTAGTCTGATTTGATCTTATATTTTTAAACACCTTTATTACATTACCACTTAAGACAAAGGCACACATTAATAGAAAAGAAAATAAACCCTGTTAACATTTTTTCAGTTTACTTACATCGCATATGCATTCTTACTTTCAAACTGTTATTAGTCCATCATCATCTTCTTTCGGCTGTTCCCGTTAGGGGTCGCCACAGCGGATCACCTGTTTCCATTTCTTCCTGTCCACTGCATCGTGCTCTGTCACACCAACCACCTGCATGTCCTCTCTCACCACATCCATAAACCTTATCTTAGGCCTTCCTCTATTCCTGTTACCTGGTAGCTTCATCCTTAGCATTTTTTTCCCAATATACTCAGCATCCCTCCTCAGCACATGTCCAAACCAATGTAATCTTGCCTCTCTGGCTTTGTCTCCAAACCTTCCAACCTGGGCTGACCCTCTAATATACTTATTCCTAATCCTGTTGACCCTCGTCACACCCAGTGCAAATCTTAACATCTTTAACTCTGCCACATCCAGCTCAAACTCCTGCCTTTTTGTCAATGCCAGTGTCTCCAACCCATATAACATAACTGGTCTCACTACCCTCTTTTAGACCTTCCCTTTCACTCTTACAGGTACTCGTCTGTCACAAATGACTCCTGACACTTTTCTCCACCCACTCCATCCTGCCTGTACTCTCTTCTTCACCTCTCTTCCGCACTCACCGTTACTCTGAACTATTGACCCCAAGTATTTAAACTCATCCACCTTCGCCACCTCTACTCCTTGCATCCTCACCATTCCTCTATTCACCCTCTCATTCACACACATATATTCTGTCTTAGTCCTGCTGACCTTCATTCCTCTTCTCTCTAGAGCATATCTCCATCTCTCCAGGGTCTCCTCCACCTGTTCCCTACTCTCACTACAGATCACAATGTCATCTGCAAACATCATAGTCCATGGGGACTCCTGTCTGATCTCATCTGTCGACCAAACTGTTATTAGTCCAACAATACATAAATTGCTCAATTCCTACCTTCTCTTAAACTTCAACTCTTCCCCAGAACATTACTCCCGCATATATTGTTTCTACAAATTTCATTCATCTCTATTTAATTTGCATCTCCCTTCTCTAAAGATCCTTCTTCCAGTTCTTTTATTTCTTTTACAAGATTTAATACTAATAAATGTTTTTTTTTTGGATACTTAATAAGGCCTTATTATGTCTATGCAGTTCAGATCATGTGTCCCAGCTCAAAAGAATCATTCCCTTAGTTACAGCCATTTGATTCCTCATTATTTCTGACAGCATACTCTCTGGGGAAGTTTTAAACCCTGTCAACTCATTACATTCCTAAAAACATATTCGTCTTTACCTTTTTCTTACCCATCACACCTCCAATGTTTGCTACCTACCTTGAGAAAAATTCTTTGAAGTCTGCTAGGTGTATAAAAATACTTATTCAAACACTTCCAAGCAAAAACCCTAAACCTTCTGGACTTTGTTGCATACTTGGGAGACATACATATCTCCTCCTGTTGTTCCTTTGTAAATTGCTTTTCCAGTCTGTTTTCCCAATCTTTTCAAACCTACTCTAACTGATTCTTATAGTCATTGTGCAATATTTTATATGTCCTACTAATTTCCTTTTTTGACTAAAAACTACGAGAGCAGGTCTTTCACTTAGGATTCTCTATCCCTTTCTCTTTGCCTATACTCTGATATCAATCCTTGATAGTAAAGCCAGTCTCTAACCTGCAATTTGAACTTTTTTGCCTCATCTCACTCTATTACCTTTCCTTGTCTAATTATTTGCTCCCAATACATTGGTTCCTTTGCCAGTTTTCTGCAGTGAATTGGAGAAAACTGTTGATGTTTTTCTCCTTAAAGATATACATCCAAAATCCCTCTCCATCCTAATTTCTTGAACCTGCTTTATCATCATTTAATCCATTCAGTTGCAAAATTTGAAGGTGGAGATGAAAGTGTCTTTTTTTGAAGAAAATTAGAATATATACTAGGTTATATTGATGTTGTTTATGTGTACAAGTATGATCTCTAACTGCATAAGTAAGAAGAGGGAACCTGATGAGCTAATCTTGCTTGGGAGGAGGTGAGAATCCAGACAATAACAGAATTTCTGTTATTGTTTTTGTTGTTTCAAATGGGTGCCATAATGAGTTGAGTAAGGCTAAATACGTTTATGGCTTTTATTTGCTTTAGTTGCAGTATTAGTGTTGATATATTGCTAATCAATGTTTAAGTCACCTATTGTTGCTTCCTGTGAAATGTTGGATGCAGTCCAACACTACAAGTCTTCAGAAGTGTTGATAATGAAATGGAGATGTGTGTATATTATTTGTATTACACAGGCACTCTTCTGGGAGTTAAGTATGAATAAGGAGATAAGAATCTCTGCATGGGTTTTGAAGGATTAGGAAAAGAGAAGCGCTCAAGATTGCTTTACATATATTTAGATATTTATATATGCGTGTGTGTGTGTGTGTGTGTGTGTGTGTGTGTGTGTGTGTGTGTGTGTATATGTGTGTGTGTGCATATGTGTATATATATATATATATATATATATATATATATATATATATATAAATATATATATATATATATATATATATATATATATATATATATAGATATATATATATATAAATATGGGCCTCCTACATCCAATCGAACAGACACAATGCCAGCACCTGTTTGGCCGACACCATTTGGTTGATGCAGACAAATGGTTGACAGGTGTGGGAGACTGACAATGCCCCTGGCCTCACGAGATCTCGGAATTAGTATATATAATTAACAGGAGGTATGGGGGGCTAGGGGGCTTATCCCTCTGCAAAAATACTTTACATTAGTTTAGTCCACTGTGGAGTAATACTCGGACCACAAGCAGAACTTGATGATATTTTTTTAAGTTGACATTTTGACAACAGTCTCCTGGATGTCAGGATTGTACCTGCTCAATCAGTTACAGGACACTTATACATACATACATAAGTTTACCAGCAACTGAAAACAAGTACTTACACATCACTACTAAAATAATACACTCTGAGGAAAGGCATATAATGACATTTCAATGGTCTTAGTGTATGTAGACACACAGCTTCACAAGTATTCTCTGACATACAGACAGACAGGCACACACACATTCAGACACAAATTTTCACATTAAACATTACATTCAAACTGCAGGTTATTTGTATAAAGCCTCATTTACTCTCACTATTCCATGAGGATTAGGGCAGATATGCAAAGGGATGATACAGGTTCATAGTATTTTGAAGGTTGCTCCCCAGCAAGATTCTCCCAATGACTTCTCAACTCCCTTGTAGCTTTCAAGTATCGATGGAGAGAAAGAATTTTATTACATCAAATGGCCATATTTCTTTTCAGTATTCCTGAGGTTGAGTCTTTCACAATATATTATTTATTTTCAGTGAAAGCATATACATCGATGTACTCATCAAAAATCACTTCCACGATTCGCTGAATTTTCCAAGGGCAATGAAGTAGTTGGCCAACTACACAACTTTGTCCTTTTCCTCACTGTAGCGTAATCTTGGATTTAGTATATATAGTTAGGGGGAAGTAGGGGGCAAATGCCCTCACTTGGGTGTGTTGGATTTAGTTATTTGATGGGTTCCGTTGTGCTGCACGGCAACTGTTTCATTGCCCTTGGAAAATTCAGCGAATCACAGAAGTGATTTTCACTCTATACGTGTTACTGAATAGGTGTTCGCTAAAAATACCTTTCGACGAACTAATATAGACCCTATATATACATATCTGTCCCATTACAGCTTAAGGGTGGGTGAGTCAAGGTTGGACATTTGCGCCATTCTTATATAGAGTCTATAACTACTTCAGTAAGAACTCTAATGACATCATTTTATAAGGAAAATACTTCTCTGTGGAAGAGTAATCAGGTATGACTTGTTTGTTGATGATCTTATCAGTCTTACTAAGCATTCTTCTGGGAGAATACCTGTGCTAAGGAAGTTATTGTCTGACTGGGAAGAATATTCCGGTTATAAAATTAGTCAGAACATCTCAGTATTATTTTCAACAAATTGTCAACCTTCTGATAATTTTTCACATAACTATTAATTTTAACTAACTCAGATAGAAACGTCTTAACACCGCATTAGCAGCCACACATGCATTGGCAAGAGACTTACAAAAGTTATACAGGGTATTGTAGCTTGTTTATGGACACTAGAAACTGCCATTTTATTCTTGTAGTGAAATATATCCTTTAAATTATGTGTTCCCGTATTCCCTATGATATCACTATGAGATTTATGCCTAGATGTTTGTGCAAATGGAATAGGAAAATAATTATTTTTATTTGGTCCATAGGCCAACCTAGGATACTACTTGGACTTCATCAGGCTTCTAAAATATCTGTAGGCCTCAGAATCTCTTTTCTGTACATTTGATTATAAGCTTGCTTGTTTAGACTTGTTGCTTTTTGTTCAGAGAATCATGGTTGACTATCTTTTCTTTAAATGTAAACACTGTTGTTCTTGGTCTGATTGTGATAAATTGTATATCATCCCCACAAAGAACTTTTGTAAGAGCTTTCTCATTATCTGTAGCAGAATATAAAATATATCACTAGTTCCCACTATTTTAAGCAAAACTTTCTAGCTTTTCAAAAGCTTCTTTCCAGAGCTGATCTTGTCAAGTACTGGCTATGCATTACATGGTATTCTGGATTCTCCTGCATCATTAAATTCATTATCACTAAATGCCAGGTGGGTGACTAGCCTCTTTCTCTTTTTGCATTCTTTTGCCAGTATCTTATCCATTTATTTTCCTTCAGGCCATTGTGCATATGGTATTGTCTTCTCAGATCAAGCATTGGTGGCTGGTGACTTCAAATCGAAGGAGGGCTGCAGGAGACAGCTGAATGGGTGTGGCCAATGGGAAGGGGTGTGGTCAATTAGAAAAGGGTGAAGCTACGCTCAACACAACAAAAACTGTGACTTTAATTAAGTACGCTGCCCGGGGTGCCAAACCATCATTATGAGAGTCCAATCAAGACAAAATGAAGTGGAGAAGAAAAAAAATATTTCAATGCATTGGCTACATGACAGCTTACTTAATATCTAGATGGAAACAAAAAGGTTGTGAGGCATGAAAAAATAAATTACTTTTTAAATACATTACTGGAATGCCAGTCACAATCAAGTATAAAAAAACAAGCAGCACTCAACTCAAACCACTTCTCCGTGCACTGCAGTTCTAATTATAATTTATATTCAGCTTTATAAAAGTACCAACTAATATGCTGTAAATAGCAATCTCTGTGATACCCCCACTTGTAAAAATGTTTCTTACCCAAAAAAGACTTGCTGCCTGACAACAACTATTTACTTGTTTCATGGGGAAAACATGATCAAAGTAAAAAATGAACAGCAAACGAGAAACAATCTCAAGATAAATTGCTTAAAGAATTACTGTACAGGTTATGGACCACACATGACAGATTGGCATTCTGTTTAGTTTACGGGTAAAGCCTGCAAAGATGACTGCAAGTTTCCAACAAATGTAATCAGCTTCTAAAAATACTGTAATCCTGTCCTTTATTACAAATACTTCAAATGCATTTAAATACCCAAGGCTTATACATTATCTAGCTACATAAATATTCTTTGCATGGCAACAACAAAAAGGCTTTCAATGTTGACAATTCTTTGACAGTATGCTTATTAAAGCTTACTTGCATCTTGCAATCTCAGACAATCTTACCTGATGGTCATTAAAGCATTGCTACTTAAACACAAAGCAACAGGCACTGCAACAACATACATTTTTCTGAATAATATTTTCTAAATAATAAGAAGCATAAATCAGCAGTATAAAATATGACAGAAAACCAGAACATTCTGCAAAATCAAAGACAGATGAAAAGCCATTGTAGTACTTGTGTCTACCTTGGCTGGGGGGATACTCTGCACACTTACACTGCATAACTGCTCCTTGCCTTGCTTGGACACATCCAGAGTCACTACATGGGGGAGTGGGGTACAACAGGTATGTAACAATTTGAAATGTCTCTGGCTAATGATGATGGCCCTGACACATTTGTCATACCTCTCAAACTCAGAGCAAGAAATCTGGACAAAGCCATAAATAGAATTGGGACAAAGGCCCAAAAATTAAGGACAATTTTTAAATATTGATCATATAAATTTAGAAAGATAATAGAATAGCACGTCTTGCATTGGTATGAATTTTCTGAAGGGTATGACATCTGAAACTCAAATGTCTGTCATTATTTTCTAACTTCAATCTTTAATGATTTGCCATAAAACCACAATTTTATGAAAAGTAGACCAAAAATGTGATGCAAAAATCTAAAATCTAAAATAACCACACAGTACAGCTGGGAACCTGTCAAAGAAGGGACACGTTTTTAATATTAGTTCTGTTAAGTTAAGCAGCTGACAAAATAAATGAATCTACATACATTTCTGAAATAAAAGTAATCTATAACTTTGATCATTACAATTATTTATTAATTGTAAACCTTCCACGTTTTCTTCCAAAACTGCCATTTTTCAGAGGGATTATTAGGGGCAAAGCAACATTTTGAGCCAAAATCAGGGACAGTTGAGAGGTTTAGATACACCTAATTCTATAAAGTGATTTATTTGCACATACCTCTCAACCTCTTAACACAGGAATTCTGGACAAAGCCAAATAGATTTGGGGAACAAACAATCAGTACTAAAAATTGCTCTTGTATAAACTTAGACAGTTGATAAAATAACAGGTCTTGCTTTATCATGTATTTTTCTGAAGGGTATAAAGTTTAAAATTCAATATCTGTCATTATTTAGTGACTTCATTCCTAAATGATTTGCCAGAAAACTACAAATTTTATGAGGAACAAACCAAAAATAAGAAGCAAAAATCTATTTATTCTGCAAAAATCTGGACAGTTGAGAGGTATAGTTCAGCAGGGAGAATTGTGCAGCACAAATCCTACTCGACAGCCTTATCTCCCTAGGTGTGGACAATAAGTACCCCCCCCAAAAAAAAAAAAACGAAGATCTAACAGAAGTGATTGCTTCAATCTGGCTTCATCAGTTTCAGTAGCATTCAGACTCAGTGAAAATATTCAGTAACAAAAAAAGTTTGTGCTTGCAGACAGTTGATTTAACTGGTTCCTAATCGAACACATCCAACAAAGAACTGGGAGGGGACATACCTGAGCTGATCAGATAATCAATAAACATTCGAGGAGAAATGAAGAGGTGCATGAACAGACAATGATGAAAGACTGGTATTGTTAATGCCAAATCATACATCTCAACTTCTTTGCAAAAGAATTCTTGATGAAGCCCTATAATCAGTGACAGTTTTAAATATTGCACTAATTAAATTTAAAAGCTATTATAATAGCAGGTTTTGCATCAATATGCATTTTATAAACAATAAGAAGCATGAAACTCTAATGCATAACATTATTGCCTGATTGTAACCAACAGTAATTTAGCTGAAAATGAAGTTTCATGGGGACAGGGCAACAGTATAAGAAAAAAAAAATTAAGAACCTTAAGCAAAACCAGGGATGTTGGAGAGGTATGTGCTAAAGCAATATTTTCTATCGTTAACAGGTATCTACAAAATGAATGCGGGAGTTCAAATGGTTTCCCTGCATCTCAGCAGACACCATTACAGCCTGATTGGCGAAACCACAGAATTCATCTATAAGGGTGCAGAGGAATATATTTACACACACACACACACACACACACACACACACACGGGTCTGAACATCAGTAATTTAGAACTTTGCCATCTTAGGATGCAAGAAAGACAGCTTTAAATTATATAATAATTATGTAAGCAAGCCACCAACTAAGTGCAATTTAAGAAAAAGAAAACACCTACAACTTAACTTTTTTTTGTATCCTCCTTCACCTTCACTAACCTTACCTGCTATAATTTATTCAGTTCCTGCCTTTCCTCCTTCATTTTCAGTTGAACCACTCACCTCTTTCATCTTTCTATCCAACACCATAACCAGATCAAACAAGGTGCACTGCTCTGCTGCCTGTCAGTCACTAGTGTCCAATCAAGCAAACAAACTCCTCCAAACTAAAGAAGTACTGCTATTGATTGTTTCTTGCTCTCTTTTTCCCAGCATGCAAAGCACAGGAAGAGAGTGAGAGCCGAGAACCACTCAGTAGCCATTCAGCCACTCACATCACATACGTGACTGCGGACGTGGCAGTCCAATCCACTTCCATTTTGTGGTTACAAACCACATAGACTTCTGGGCATCTGTACACTGATAAAACAGCAGTCCAGATTTACAGAAACTATTTTTTTTTAAACCCAGAACTCGCCAAGCATGCATGCAGAGTTCAAGTTCTGGGACTTTAACAGCGAGTCATTTGGACTCGCAGCTAAGCAGCCAGTATACAATAGTATACTATTATTTTATTTTTTAAAATTCTTTTTCTTTCTTTTTACAGATGCACTCCTGCAGTCCGATAGCATGAGCTGCCCCTGCAGATCAGTGCTCTTATCTTTAAAAAAAAAACAACTTATCAAAGGCAGATTAATTTAGAAATTATGTAACAGGTGATCCTAGTTCTATGAAGCATACATCATAAAACATTTACATCAACGTGCTTGAGATATTTACTGACTACAATTCTAGCAATATGGAATGGTACCAGAGAGAACTGTGCAAGTGGCTTTTGCAACAAGGCTTGTTATCTGTTCATCATTCTCTTATGGATCTCTGGGTTCTCAACATGGTAAATAGGATCTGTCTTTCTATCAATAATAACTCTATCATAGATATCCAGGAGAGGTAGTATACCTGGATCATGATCACATATTTTTTTATTAATGTCCTTAGTTACAAGAATTCTGGGGTGATGTTTGAAAATATTTAACAAATTTTTTCCAGGTGTACCTGACTTGGACATGGAGTTAATATTAATTGAAGTAGCTATCAAAAAACAAGGCTCCTTTATTACCTTTGATAACATTTGTTAAAAAATAAAGTGCAGTTGGAAATCTTGGATATCATCTTCATCACTGGATCATTAGAAGTTTATAGATGAGATGTATGATTTAGAGCTTTGTGTATACTCTCAGGCTTGAAATATCACCTAATGCCATAATACAACTGGCGAACTATATAGACCATGAATGTAGACTCCTGGCAGCAGTTCTGCTGTCTTTTTCAGGCTCAGAATGTAGCGAAAACAATCAGGCATCCCTGGAAGCCATAATGCACTATCACTACTCCTTCCTCCTTTGCATTTTATCGTACTGCATGAAAGCCATTTATGAGAACTCTGATTTAAATTATAATGACTTTATGTCTTTTCTACTTCTCCTGTGTCATACATCCATATTTCTTGTGGTATGTTATTTGGCATTATACAGTGACCCCCCCCATCAATATTCCAAAACGCGTGCCTGTTGTAAATCAGACTTATACTAATCGAAAAAGGTCCCCGGACTTTTTCCATTAGCAGAAGTCTTTTTTTTTTTTTTTAGACAGCAATGGAGAATGGAAGAGCTCCATTGCTGTAATCTCGCTATGTTAAATGGGTTTAACATAGTGAGATAGCTTAAAAAAAAGCAACGGAGATCTTCCTTTATCCGTTGCTTTTTTTAAAGCTGTCTCACTATGTTAGCTATCTCGCTATGTTAAACTCTTTTAACATAGCGAGACACTTTTAAAAAGCAACAGAGATCTTCCTTTCCCTGTTGCTTCCACACATAGCTCTGATGTACTGCATAAGCATACACATGCACAGTACATCAGAACTGCAGCAGAATACTGGACAGCTGCGGAAGAGCAGCACGGAGGCATTATACAATGCCATTATTTAAAAAAAGTAAGTATTTTTATTTCTTAAATAATGTCATTATATAATAGCAATAACCCACTTCTGGGTGTGGGTAATACTGGAGTTACCCATGGTCGTCTTTGTTTGGCCATTCGGGCTTTGCCCTCGTGACTAAACCACACCAACCGTGGGTAAATCCAGCATTACCCACACCCAGGTATGGGTTACTGCTTAATTAAGTTACACACATCGGTGTGTCTCAGTGTATCTGTGCTGTGTTTCAATAGATATCATTCATTATACTCAGACTGATATTGTACTGGTGAGTATGAAGATGCTTTATAAAGGAAAAACACATTGTTATCTTATGGTTCAGTTTTTATGTGTGGCATTTTACACAATTTTAAATTGTTCCAGTGAAATACCATATTTTCAATACAGAATGTTTTTTCTAATGGTTATGTCATTGTTATATATTTATGAAAAGGTTGTAAATAAACTTACTCAAAAAAGTTATGAAAAGAAATAAAAACAGCTGCTTGTTGATATAGTAACATGCACATAAATATCATAAATAATATAAAAGAAAGAAACTATGCCTTAGCATCAGTTTGTGTAAGTTTCATAAAGTATCTAATTAAAGGCTTAATCTATATACCAGTAGTTGCTTTTTAAACTTGACTATGTGTTACAATAAAACATATATCATTACTCTCTCCCCTTTAGCTTTACTGGAAGACACAGATACTGTATTCACATTTACCATAATGAGACAGACTTGTACCAGTGTTTTACATTCCTGTCCACTTGACTTTAACCACAAGCAGTAAATAAATAATGTGAAATGAACAGACAGACATTACTATACTTTGAAATACTGTTTTCTTTTGCTAGACAGGGCTGTCCAACACAATTCAGTAGGCCATGCTCAGGAATATAGTGTAGTGGTATGCCTGAACAAGTATGACTGCACTTCATATGCAATTATTCAGCTCTTTATCTGATCACCTCAGCATCACAGAAGTGGGATCTACTGCAAATAGGAAAGCTAATGGGCTTGTTATTTTACTTTTCTTTCTTTTTTGCATGGAATTTTAGGTGTAGTTTCCAAAATATGTTTTATAAACTGTTGCATGTTATGCAGAATACGTGACTCTTTTCCCTTGGTTCTGCGATTCAAATTAACCTCTTAGCCTTTGCCCTTGAGGTCATAGTGAATCAATAGCTTTAGCCTCTCCAAGTTACAGAATTATCTAGCTTTCCGCACTTAACTAGGCAGCATCCTCCATAAACAGCAATAATGTATGTTTTGGTCATTAACATTCAACAAATACGCTCTCGGAATGAGAAGATGGTCCTCACTACTGATTACCCAAATTATCTGCAATCATACTTTGTGGCTGTACTTCAGGGTCATAGTTCATGCTAAAGATTAATTCTGTAAATAAACTATATGAGAAGTAAAGTACTTAATGAGGCAGTATAGCTCTCTAGATAGCAATTAAATGCAACAAACATTCTAATATTAATTTTGCTTGCCATACATTCAGAAATCAGCTTAAAAGGTCATTGTGCAAATCACAAGAAACCTTTGTAAGTCTCCACTTCTAATGGCAATAAATGCTGTAAGCACTACCTATTAAATTGCCAATGTATTGAAGCAAGCTCTTTTGCAAGCCTATGGTATGGTATGCCATCTTTTAGATTCCAATGAGAAACAACATCCAGAGAAAAGTCCAGGGGATTGATTCAATCACATGAGAAACAGTGAAAAGCAGGATGAGTGCAATTCAGAAAACCAAGCAATATGATGCGGCCAGCTAAAATAGCATGGTCTGTCATGCTATATATTAAGGAGTGTATAATGAAGTGCCATGTATTACAATGAGTCAAATCAAAGTGATGGAGTGATTCAGAGATTTTTAAATGTGACACAACAGCACTGTGCCTGTAGAAGAGTTATGCGAGGTCATATATTAACATTCAGGCAAATTAGACTTTGCCACACCTGTTGTAAATGTATATCTGCAGGAGGATCTTTTAGCAGCTGACAGTGAGCCATCCCCAAAGGCACCAGGTCATCAGACCTCATTTAACATTTCATACCCTCCACGACACTGACATAGTGGACTGGTACTGTGTTCACAGACACTCCATGCCGGAAATCATGGTAATGTGTCAGCCTTGTCTGCAGTCCAGTGAGAGTTGTGGAGTATCTATCTCAGTGGTTACTAAGACCTGTGTGGCTTTACATATATTAGTGACTAGCTTCTTCCAGTGACCTACTGAGGACAAAGTGAGGGTATCTTTGGCATCTGCCCTCAGAATATTCCATCATTTCCTTGATGCAATGTTTCAGCTTGTGGGGAGCATATTTGGCTTTCACAAACTCCAGAGGAGAGTACAAACACTGTGCTGGATTTCTATGAAATAGCCCATTCCCTAAGGGTCTAGGGATCATAGACTACACCCACATTGAAATAAAGGCCTACCTGGTTATTTGAGAAGGAAGTACATGGACTGAAAAGGGTATCACTCCATCAAATACTGGCTGATCTGTAATGCACAGGGTATCATCTACAATGTATGTGCAGGCCAACCAGGGAGTTTTCATGACTCTCACATATGGGTTACCTGTGACCGTTATTAACAGTTTATAAGGGGTGATTTCCCACAGGGGCTATCCTGTGGTGATGTTGGATATCTCTACAACCCTTGTTCATAATACCCATCCAAAATTTACACAATCAAACTGACCAAGCATATGACTGTGCAATATAGCAATCCAGAAATATTATACAGAGTGTGTTTGGACTAGTGAAGCCATGCCTTCTCTGTCTTGATAAATCCTGTGGTGTCCAGCAGTATGACCTCACCATGTGTGCAAAAATACTGACCTAGTGTGTTACATGATATGATAGGAAGCAGTTAGAGGAATGTGGTCTCATTCAGGGACTGCACGTCCCAGCACCTCAGGTAGTGGCAGGTGGGTCAGATAAGAAGCCAGAAGAGAAGCCAACAGCAGGGGATGACCATGCCAGTTGGAGGTGGGCACAGTATTCTGTGGCACTAGCAAAGAGGCAACTTTACAACACATAGATTTACAACATAACCATACAAGAGCTAATTAGATATATACAGCAACAATGATGTTTGCAAAAACACCATGCTGTGCTTAAACATTCATAGCCTGGCCACACTGTTCATCAGAAAGAAAACAACAAAGACAATGTATAAAGGACAGGACAAAGTTACCTTCATTTGCCCAACTGGGAAAAAGGGAGTACGGGAGTACATGTCTTTTAAAGGGAAGTGTATGAATGTGAGTACTGAGGTATAGCAAAAAGTACATTTATGTACATTGTGAGAACTTGCATGGGGGGTACTAATGTGTTGAAGGGGAGAGTAAGTAGGTGTGTGTTATGTGCTGTGGCCACGCATACCTCTCAACCTCATGGAGCAAGAAATCTGGACAAATCCATAAGTAGTGGGGGACAAAGGCACAAAAATAGGGACAATTTTTAAATATTGCTTTTACAATCTTAGAAAGTTGATAGAATAACAGGTTTTAAATAAGCATGAATTTTCTGAAGGGTATGAAGCCTGAAACTCAAATGTCTGTTATTATATTCTGACTTGAATCCTCAGTGATTTGCTAGAAATACACAATTTTATGAGAATCAGATGAAAAGTTTGAGGCAAAAATAGGGATATTCTGCAAAAATCTGGACAGTTGAGAGGTATGGCTGTGGGCTGTGGTGGTGGTGGTGGTGGTGTGTGTGTGTGTGTGTGTGTGTGTGTGTGTGTGTGTGTGTGTGTGTGTGTGTGTGTGTGTGTGTACATATATGTAGGGATACAGCCTCAACGTGTGCCATCACTGCAGCTTGGCCTTCTGGGCAGATCCATGGCATGCTTGACAGAGGGCTCAACTTCCCTTGCAGACTAACACCCATGAGAGCAGGCTTTACCAGGAGTTGCACTGGTTGCATCACAATGGTGGCTGGTGGCTTCAAATGAAAAGGGGGGTTGCAGGAGACAGCTGAATGGGTGGGGTCAATGGGAAGGGGTATGGCTAACTAGAAAGGTGTGGGGCTATGTTAAAAACTGCAAAAACTGGGACTTTAATTAAATACACTGCACTGGGTGCCAAACCATCATTATGAGAGTCCAATCAAGAAAAATGAAGTGTAGAAGAAGAAAAAAATATTTCAGTGCATTGGCTATGTGACAGCTTACTTAATATCTAGATGGAAATAAAAAGGTTGTGAGGCATGAAAAAAGAAATTACTTTTTAAATATATTACTGGAACACCAGTCAAAATCAAGTATAAAAAAAACAAGCGGCACTCAACTCAAATCACTTCTCCTTGCACTGCAGTTCTAATTATAATTTATATTCAGCTTTATAAAAGTACCAAGTAACATGCTGAAAGTAGCAATCTCTGTGATACCCCCAATTGTAAAAATGTTTCTTAGCCAAAAAAGACCTGCTGACTGACAGTTATCTACTTGTTTCATGGGGAAAACATAATCAAAGTAAAAAATGAGCAGTAAACAAGAAACAAGCTCATGATAATTTTTTAAAAGATTACTGCACAGGTTATGGACTACACATGATAGATTGGGATTCTGTTTAGTTTACAGGTAAAGCCCTCAAAGATGACTGCAAGTCTCCAACAAATGTAATGAGCTTCTGAAAATACTGTAATCCTGCCCTATATTACAAATACTGTCATATGCATTTCAATGGGTCTACTGCACCCTGTCAAAGGCCGACAAATGTCGAAAGCGAAAGTCATTGTGCGTGTAAATGGAAATTTCCGTAAGGGGAGATTTTCATTTACTGCAATGTAGTGCAATCTTGGAGTTGGTATATTTAAGTACTGGGGGGTGTGGGGGGTGCAGGGGGGCTTGCCCCCCTGCATAGAACAATTTGTGTTGTGTTTGGGTGTTTTTTTTGTGTGTGTGTTCGATGTTCGGGGGTTTTGACATTTTCGTGTCGATTATTACGCTGTCGACAGCTTGAGTTTTCGACAGCGTAATATAAATGTCATTTCAATACCTAAGACTTATACGCAATCTAGTTATGTAAATATTCTCTGTATGGCAACAACAAAAAGGCTTTCAATGTTGGTAATTCTTTAACAGTATGCTTATTAAAGCTTACTTGCATCTCACAATCTCAGACAAGCTTACCTGATGGACATTAAAGCATTGCTACTTAAACACAGAGCAACAGGCACTGCAACAACATGCATTTTCTGAATAAGAAGAAGCATAAATCAACAATATAAAAATATGACAGAAAATCGGAACATTCTGCAAAATCAAGAACAGATGAAAAGCCACTGTAGTACTTGTGTCTACCTTGGATGGGAGGATTCTCTGCACACTTATACTGCATAACTGCTCCTTGCCTTGCTTGGACACATCCAGAGTCACTACATGGGGGAGTAGACTGCAACAAATATATCACAATTTGAAATGTTTCTGGCTGACGGTGATGGCCCTGACACATTTGACATACCTCTCAACCTCAGAGCAAGAAATCTGGACAAAGCCATAAAAAGAAGTGGGACAAAGGCCCACAAAATAAGGACAATTTTTAAACATTGCTCTTATAAACTTAGAAAGATAATAGAGTAGTAGGTGTTGCATTAGTATGAATTTTCTGAAGGGTATGAAATCTGAAACTCAAATATCTGCCATTATTTTCTAACTTCAATCCTTAATAATTTGCCCCTAATTTGCCAGAAATCCACAATTTTTATGAAAAAACAGACCAAAAACGTGATGCAAAAATATAAAATAGCCACACAATACTGCTGTGAACCTGCCAATATGTTTTTAATATTAGTACTGTTAACTTGAGCAACTGACAAAATAAGAGAATCTACATACATTTCTGAAATGAAAAGTAATCTATAACTCTGATCATTACAATTATTTATTAATTGTAAACCTTCCATATTTTCTTCCAAATTTGTCATTTTGGGAGGGATTATTAGGGGGAGAGCAACATTTTGAGCCAAAATCGGGGACAGTTGAGAGGTTTGGATATACCTAATTCTATAAAACGATTTGCTCATACCTCTCAACCTCTTAATGCAGGAAATCTGGACAAGGCCAAATATATTGGGGGAACATACAAACAGCTATCTAATTGTTTCATGGGGAAAACATGATCAAAGTAAAACCTGAGCAGTAAACAAGAAACAAGCTCAAGATAAATTGCTTAAAGGATTACTGCACAGGTTATGGACCACACATGATAGATTGGGATTTTGTTTAGTTTACAGGTAAAGCCCTCAAAGATGACTGCAAGTCTCCAACAAATGTAATGAGCTTCTTAAAATACTGTAATCCTGCCCTTTATTACAAATACTGTCATATGCATTTCAGTGAGTCTACTTCACCTTGTCGAAGGCCAACAATATTGAAGCTGATATTGTTGGCACCAAAATGTCGAAAGCGAAAGTCATTGCGCGTGTAAATGGAAATCTCCGTAAGGGAAGATTTCCATTTACTGCAATGTAATGTGATCTCGGGGTTGGTATATTTAAGTAGTGGGGGTGTGGGGGGTGCAAGGGGGCTTGTCCCCCTGCATAGAGCAATTTGTGTTGTATTTGGGTGTTTTTTTTTGTGTGTGTTCAATGTTCGGGGGTTTCGACATTTTCGTGTCGATTATTACTAAAAATTGCTCTTGTATAAACTTAGACAGTTGAACGAATAACAGGTCTTGCTTTAGCATACATTTTTTGAAGGGAATGAAGTTTGAAACTCAATGTCTGTCATTATTTAGTGACTTCATTCCTAAATGATTTGCCAGAAAACCACAAATGTTATGAGGAACAAACCAAAAATAAGAAGCAAAAATCTATTCATTCTGCAGAAATCCGGACAGTTGAGAGGTATAGTTCAGCCGTGGCTGAGTTTGCCACCCTTACCCCCCTTACAAAATCATGGTTGAATGGGACTCCCCCCCGCAGCTATTACAATGTCCCGTTACTTGGCTATTTTGCCCCATTTACCATAAACACTGTAATGTGCATACTGCCTTACTTCTACAATGATTCGGATTTCATTAAAAAGTTTTATTTTACATTTTACAGCACAAACACTAATAGACATCTACTAAACAAAGCAATGCAGTTTCACAATGAAAATAGACTTGGCATTAAAACTTCTCTGCCCTTGAAACTCACATTCATTGAAACAGCATCAAAACCCACATTTAAAGAAAATACATCTGGCCAGTGGCAGATAAAGATTAACTTGGGCTGTTTTCAAATCATAGGCCCCTTGGCCAGGAAATATACATGTGTTTTTTGATACACCTTACTGATTGTATTAAATTATATTCCATGTATAATACAGTACAGTTGCTAGAGGGCATTTTAAATTTGTTTTGAAAATTTTTCCAGTAAACAATGAAACAAAATGCATGCACCAATAATGACAAAACTGCCCAATTTAGAACATTTCCATCATAAAAGTCTACTCAGACTTCTACAATCCACCAGTATCAGTAAATATGCACAATCTCTGCAGAAGTAAATGTCATCTAAATAATTCCACATTAAAGAGATCTGTAACTAATGAAGAGGTTGCTGCTAACACACAACTTTATATTTCATTGTTTCGTCTACAAATAAAGTGTATGTTGCTCTTGAGGAATAAAGTACCTATGCTACATTAAAAAATGATAAGCTAGTAATATTGCAATAGGGAATGGATGGCAAACTGATAACAGGTTCATCTTTACTAAGTATCTCCACCAAAGAGGACATTCTCAGGACTGCAGTATCCACCCCCCTTTAAAAGTACAACATAGTACAATATCAGTACTGCATCTATATACTGTGGGAGTAGAACCCACAGCCTTCTGCATCAAAAGCAAGTACATTATCTGTTGTGCTATTAACAACACAAGCAGCCACAGCATCAGCAGCACTAAACTTCTCTTCATGCTCTCAGCTCCTTGTAAAATGCACTTGACACTCAACTGTATCTCTCAACTTTGAAGCACAAGAAATCTGGAAAAAGCCAATATTTATTGGGGGGGGGGGGACAAAAGCCCCAAAACTAGGGACACATTTTAAACATTGCTTGTATAATCTTGGAAAGTTGCTAGAATAAAATGCTGTGTTCCCACCATGCATTTCACTGGCAAGTCTTGAGCCCAGGACGCTGTCTACTACAATCAGAACAACATGCCACTACGCCAAATCAGCCATTTCTTGAAAGACAGGTAGATTGAAACTTAAATGGCTATCATTTAGTGAATTCAGTTCTCACCATACTACTCAACTTCTTAGCATGAAACACCTAGACAAAGCCAATAATGTGGGAATACAGCCCCCAAACTTATTCAGCGAATTCAGTTCTCACCATAGCTCTCAACCTGTTAGCACAAAAAACTGGATAAATCCTATAATGGGGGAATGCAGCCCCAAAAATAAGGACACATTTCAAAAATTGATCTTATAAACAGAAAATTGCTAGACTTTGTGTTACCATGTAATTTTTGAAGAATATGAAGTCTGAAATTCAAATGGCTGTCATTATTTAGTGAATTCAAAATCCAGGAAAAAACACACATTTTATGAGGAACAGAACAAAAATGAGGAAAAAAAAATCATAACTGGTAGTGGGTAGGGAATTCAAGCTCTTGCTACCCACTCCCAAGGTACAGGGTTTGAGTCTAGCTACCAGGTATATTTCCTGACTTCTCTCTAGCTACTGGGACATTTCACACACACACACACACACACACACACACACACACACACACACACACACACACACATGCAAAAGCTGGTTAATTGGACTCATTAAATAAGTAATTTCATGGTTTAACAGCTGTCTACTAAAACAAGAGCTTCATAATATTAGGTTCTAATCCACTCATTGACATTGGTACTGTAACTCAATGCATTCCCCAGTTTTAGACCCACTGTTTTTTTTTCACTTTTCATTAACAGATGTCCTTGGGATCTGATGCACACATTTACTGCACCTTGTACACAGGCAGTTTAGCTATCACTAGAGCAAAAACAAAAAAAAAAAAACCCACAGAATTAATATGTTGCAAAAAGTCCTTGTCTGTATTTGGAATTGCCTGGTTAAACACAAGTTCCACCTTACAACCTGCACATAGATCTAAGTCTACTCTCACTTTATTTGGTACAGTGAAGAAAACTGCCACCTCATCATTACTAACCATTAAAGACTCAAATAGCATTCCTTTAGTATGTGACAGGTACCAAAATACTTTGGCATGGTCTTAAATCATTTAAGGGTATCCTAGAAATTGCAAACGAATACTCAGTGAAGCAAGAAAAGCTATTGTAATTAATGTTTCTACTACCCAGACTGAAGTATGCATTGCTTACTGCCTCCCTAATGTCTGTACATACTACAGATTTGTTACAAACTACTGAAAATAGATTTCTCAGTTTTAATCACCTATCCAAGCCTAGTGAGAATTATTGTTTAACATTTAATAAGACCAAGTGGTTACCTATCAGTAGCAGAGCCACCTTTCTACAAAATTTTTTTATTTTCAAATTGAATGAAAAATAATAGCTACATTTAGAGAATATGCTTGTGGTACACAACAGAAACCACAACCAACAAGGTCATAATCCCACACAATTTGTAAGGCCTAACTTTACACATGTTTGCACAGAAAGAGCCTTCTATAAAATTGCCCTATCTTCATGGAATAACACACACACACACACACACACACACACACACACACACACACACACACACACACACACACACACACACACACACACACACACACACACACTTCCGTTATAAATAAGTAGTATCTGCTTTCAGGCCAAAGCTCCAGTTTCAAACACAAAAGCCCTGTGAAAGACAAAGTCCTGTAAGTCCTGTCCTTCCTGCAAGAGCAGGCTCCAGCCTGCAGACATTGCAGTCTGATCCCCTTCCAGTCTATGCAGTTGTAACTGCATAGACTTCTGGGATCTTTGCTGTTGCAGGGTGTCTTCCGAGTTAGAACTGTCTTACTAGCAGTCCGGATCCATGCTCATGCTGGTTCAGTAGCAGTTCGGACTTGGGAAATTGCCATGAGTGCACATATGCGCGTTCTGGACTCCGGTAATGCACGCAGCGAGAGCACATGCGTGAGTTTCAGGGACTTGCGTTAGTTTTTATTTATTTTTTCTTTTGTTTCTTTTGTTTTTTATTAATTTCTTTTCCTTTGTACTGCTGGGGGGGGGGGGCTGCAGTCCTGCAGCGCAATAGCACAAGCCACCCCTGCTGCATCATGACCTTGGCTCGATGCTGGTGAGCTGCTTGAACTAGATCAGCATCTGATAGCGGATGTGTCAGCATGATGTCTACCATGACCATAGTGATGGCCTTTCCTGGGCATAGACTCCTCCATAATTAATGTTGCTGTGGCAGTGCTAGTACTGCAGGAGAGGGATCATCATTATCTACAGTCATGTAGATTAACATCTGTGGGTGTAGCAGATGACTGGACACAAGAATGGCCCCACTTTCCTGACAGATGACCTAGTGAAGATGCTTTGAATAATGGGAGGTTACAATTGAAAAGTGAAGCATTTTTATTGGTTAATTGGTGGTTGCAGCTAATACAAAAAAGTGAATTTGTGTTTAGTTTAAATGTTCTGATGAAGCCTGGGAGTGTTCCGGGTGAAAGCAGTTAACATTGTTTTTCACAGTATTATACCACTGTTTTTAGTCTTGTGGGACACAGTTTTGTACTTGGAATTTGGGCTGTTATTAAACCATATTGGCATTTTGCTCGGCTGTGGTACCTGTTTCCATTTTGTTTGGTTCTCTGCTTGGACTTGTTCTCACATGGCCATAAAAATCATCACAATGTTTTTATTCTACGAGAGCCATGTTTTCTGTCTGCATGACAGTTTTTTATATATATATATATATATATATATATATATATATATATATATATATATATATTTATATCCACAAATAAATGATTTTCACAACGCCATACCTCTTTCCAACATCATCCAATATGCAGATGATTCTACCATTGTCTGCACTGCCACATCTATCCCTACACTCCTAAAGCTAACTCAGGATGCTTTTTCAACCACTGAGCAATGGATGGAAAAAAATCATCTAGCGCTCAAAGCCTCTAAAACCAAACTAATGATATTCACCCCCTCTAAAGTCAACTCTTTCAATATAAACACATTCTCTATTACTAGTCAAAATAACATTCCATTGGAACTGGTGACAGAGACCAAATTACTTGGAGTCCAAATTGATAACCAACTAAAATTCAACTCCCATCTTCAACTAAATATAAAAAAAAAAACATCAAAAACTAGGCATGCTCTATCGACAAAACCACTTCCTTACTACTGCCACTAAAATCACTCACTCTACTTCCTTTCTTATTCCCTCCCTACTCTATGGAGCTCCACTTCTAACTAATCTACAAACCTCCCTGAAAACACAACTTTCCTCCTGCTACAACAAAATCACCAAGTTTGCTACCAGCCAAAAGTCCTCCACCCACCACTGTTCCTCTCTCCAACAATTAAAATGGCTAGAACTACCCAAGTATCTCACCTATACTCAACTATCCCTCGCACATAAGCTCATTTTCAACCCCTCCCTCTGCCCCTCCCTGTCTTCTGTCTTTAAAATGCACACACCTAATAGAATATTAAGGTCTAACAACCAAAATCTATTACAAGTGTACATACCAACTCGTCCCCCAGGCAAAAACCTTATATCACATGGCCTAGCACGCCTCTGGAACTCCCTACCTCCATCTATCCGTATCACCTCTAACCATTTTATTTTCAAAAAATCTCTTCATTCATATCTACTATCCCACTGGGAATGCTCTTGCTCCCACCCCACTTAACTAACACTGGATACTAACATTGCTTCCCTCCCCTGCTTACACCTGTGATCTCACTTTATCACTTCACCTAACTCTTACATTCTTACTATTACTATGGTATCTGCAAGAATACTCTACACTCTACCTCTTAAGTGCATGACACTTAATATGCAATGACTTCTCATTTCTAACATAGTAAAATCCTTCTAATTTTGTATCTGATATGTGTCATCACTTGTTGAATTAATTGTAATATGTGTTTATTTGTCTACTTAAATTTTTACAATGTATAATCATCTTTAATAACCTACTGTAACCTCAGTTGTTTGGAGCTTTTCTCCCTAGGACTCCATTGAAAACGGGTTCATCTTGGCCCAATGGACTATCCTGGTAAACCAACTGCAAATAAATAAATAAATAAATAAACAGTCTTTAAGGAAATGTCATGCATGGTACATGTACTGAATATATATTCACCATAAAATGATTACAGAAGAATAACAACCTTGGCCCTTAAAATTTAAATAAGGTTATGGCTGGTAACATATCTTCAAGGCACACAACAATAAAATAGTAATGAGCATTTCTCAGAATATGAGCCAAGGAGAGTGTGTACCATCAGCCATAACAGCCATAGCTCTCAACTCTCCAGATTTTTGCCTCATAGTTTTATTTTGTTCCTCATAAATTTTGAGGTTTCTTGGCAAATCACTGAGGACTGAAGTCACTAACAAAATGACATACATTTGTGTTTCAGACTTCATATCCTTCAGAAAATGCATGGTAACTCATGCCCTGTTAGTGTAACAACTTTCTGTGTTTATAAGAGCTGTATTTAAAATCTGTCCCTATTTTTGGATCTTTTCCCTCCCATTATTTTAGGCTTTGACCACATTTCTTGCACTAAGAGATTGAGAGGTATGATAACACCCTTTTACACTATACTACTTGCTGTAGACTTGCAATGTACCTCCTAAGACAACCGTTACTCAACACATCTTAAAAGCGCTGACAAATTGACATCCCTCACAGGAATTACAGTCTTGGAACAGTCAAAGGTAGCACTCTAGAACTGAATTAATTGTGTGAGAAGTAACACTTACCTTATATAGTCAGAATTCTGACTAAGAAAGAAAGCTTTTGACAAAATCAGCTTGCAGGATACAAAAGTCTTTCGATGTAATTTTCTTCCCTAGCACAATGAGGCTCTGGGCTTCTCATCACACTTATATTGTGCATATCCACCCCTCTGGTCATAATGATTATACTAATTAGACCTCATCTCCTTATTGTTTCTGAATTACTCCATTTGCACAATCAGCAAGCCTGATAAACGTTATGAAGATTATTATATGATGTTGTGCCCACACCTCAGCCTCTGTAGACAGCTCTACAGGGGTGGTGACTTGTCATGTGCTGTTCTCTCATCTGAAGATGAAGTCACTGTTGAGCATATATTCTAAGCAGTAAACAAAGGGATGGAGGACTGGCATGTTTCACA
The DNA here is from genome assembly GCF_019279795.1 of Protopterus annectens. NCBI lineage: Eukaryota > Metazoa > Chordata > Ceratodontiformes > Protopteridae > Protopterus > Protopterus annectens. The sequence continues at coordinate 1,753,997,173 of NC_056733.1, read as the reverse complement.
GCTTGAAGTACCAGGAGAAGTATAATAATACAGTGCCTATATTTTATTATTCTGCCATCCATTGTGCAAATGAGATTACCTTTGAGCCCATCATTGTGGGAAGAATGGGAGCACAAGAACCATTTTGGGTGCCAGTTCTCTGCTATTTTTCCTGAGATATTTGAAGGCGTGACAATTATGGCTGGAGAAATGAAGGTGTATCTCCTTTTAGAGCAGATAGCTGATTTGAAGAGGAGTCCAAGATTTTTCTGGATATCTTACATAAGTATTACAAGTCAAGATAAGGAGGACTATACATGGTCATGCATAAGGCTGATGGCAGGAATAGTTTGGTCAATGCTGTCATTTGGGCTACTGACATCACATGCGTTGTGGATCAGAGCTGTTACCACTACAGTGACTTGAGTCATTGCAAGCCTGATCTCCTTGACTGATGGGAAGCTGAATTTAGGGTGGTTACAACCTCTGTATGGTAAGTATACCATATTTTAGCTAATAAAAAGAAAAAAAACGCTACTCAAGAATCATGAACCAGAATTTATTATATCCAAAAACACTTCATTTTAAGCACTTTCGTTCACTTTGGTAAGGAACTTCTTCAGAAACTGAGTAAAACCAAAAGGAAACAGTGCTTAAATATGCTTAAATAAGCACTTTTTCCTTTTTGTTTGCTTTCCTTTTGGTTTTACTTAGTTGCTGAAGAAGTTCCTTACCAAAGTGAACAAAAACACTTGAACTGATGTGTTTCTGGATGTAATAAATTCTGGTTCGTGATTCCTGAGTAGCATTTTTTTTCTTTTTATTTGTTTTATAGTATGCTGCTAGTCTGTTGTTTTGTTTATATCTTTTAGCTAAATCAGTAATCTGCCAATGCATGCCACCTTCCAATACTGCATTATATCATGTTTATGTCTTTAACATCTGCAGAGATTGAAAGTAACAGGGAGATGCACAGGAGCAGACTAGAGTGCTTAGGAGAGTGTTGGGGTACGTATACCTGCTGTCATAAAAGATGTGTCTGTTTCTATATTAACAGTTGTAGCCATTAAAATAGGTATGTATAACTTTTATTCAGCAGTACCACATTAGCCAGTACTGGCGTGCATTATTGGAATTAGTATGAGTGTGCAACATTAGTAGTGTGATTCTGAATGTTTTCCCCTGTTTATGTTAAGTCTAGTTGCACTGAGATGGATAGAATGGCTGAGAGTTCAACCCCCCCCCCTCCAAAAAATGTTATGTTGTCATGGCAGAGTGCATGTGTCATTCCTGTAATGTCAGCAAACCATTACAAGGTCCATATATTCAATATCCATAATTGTTAGTTGGCTGGGCATTTCACAATATACAGTAGACATGCCTGTTACTGATGCTTGACTTATTTAATATGTGATCAAAAAGTTTCATGGGTGCAAAACAAAATGCACCAACAATAACTGATACTTCACCAAGACTTCTTCTTTAATAGATTTGTGCTTTCATTCATACGCTTGTGATGAACGTCATTAAATAAAAACACATCCCCAAAAGTGAATTTAAATACTAAAAACTTCCTGTTCAAGTGATCAAAACTAGCCAATGGCATGAAGGTGTATTATGTCATTTCCTCAGGATGGGTGCTAGAGAAATGTATTCATTTAAGCCTGCACACTATTCAGCAATACTTGCCAGTGTGCCTCCCTGCAGAGAAGTTTTGTTTCACTCAATTGCAATTTTCAACACAGGAAGTCAATAATATTTGTTAATTTATGGAACTGGTTTTACAGAATAGGTATTTTGTATTTGAAGGAGAATATTTTAATCAACTGATTTGGGTTGCCATGGGGACAGCCTGTGCCCCAACAGTTGCTAAGATAATTCTGTGTTATTGAAAGCACAATTTTGTATACAACAGTGAACACTGCTAGTTTTTAAGGACTTATCACAGGTTTTTGGATGGTCTGCTTTTTGTTTGGAATGGCCCTCAGGAGTCATTAAAACATTTTTATCATACTTATCATAAGGGCACTGCCACTTCCTTGGAATTCTCTTTCAAATGTGACCATCCTTCTGCCATATTTCTGGATGGGAAATTGACTAAAGGCTTTCATGGGATGTCCTCTAGGATTTATAGGAAACCTATATATTCCAACTAGTTTGTAAATTTCAGGAGCACTCACAATTATGGATAGAATTGTGGCATTGTGAAAGGACAATTTATAAGGGTTTCCAGATGACATCTAATGAGACCATTCATATGAAGGTGTGCCAGATATGTTCCTTGCCAGGGGCTATCCTGGTGCACTTTTGGTGGACATCAGGGACTATGTTATGAGGAGCAGAGATGTCACATCTGCCCCTATTTTCAGGTCATCTGGGAATGCTATGACAGTAAGAGTAAGGGCTTCTATCTCCAACGATGTTGACATTACACTAATCCCATTAATCCTTTGATTTGGCATACATCATGGACATGAATTGGACTTTACTTTTGGAATTTTGCCTGGAGATAACCAAAAAAAAAATAGCATCTCAGCTTCCTCTTTAAGTATAAAAACAATATTGGCTCGCAATTGGAAAGCAAACCTTTGGTGAAACATACTTACTGAGCCTTGGTTAAGAGTGGTTCTTGTCGATATTGTCTGTACATTCACAAAGGACCTAACATTGTGGTTGAAACTTTTCTTAAGGTATTGCAATATCCTGATTAATTGAATTGTAATTGTTGCAATGTTGGTTATTTAGCAACATGCAAGTCCTGCACCAGTTTTTATGTGGGTAAAACCCAGCATAAATTATCTAAGAGGATGCAGGAGTACTGCTATAGCATAAAAAAAAACAAGAATGTGAGAAATGCCCTTTTCAAGCATTCCATGGTTTGTGAAAATTATTTTTTTGTCTCAGAAAAAGTGACAAGTGATTTGGGGGGGTGAAAAGGAACTTCTTAGTAGGGAAACATGCTAACAAGTATTGCTGAATAGTGGTACAGTACCAGGCTTAAATGACTACATTTCTCTAGAATCAATCCTGAAGAAACAAGGTAATACATTTTCATGACATTCACTAGTTTTGATCACATGAACAGAAATTGTTTAGTATTTAAGTTCACTTTTGGGGATGTGTTTTTATCTGATAAAGTTCAACACAAATGTATAAATGAAAGCACTAATCTTTTCAAAGAGCAATCTTGGTGGAGTATTGGTGATTGTTGTTGCATTCTGCTGTGTTCTTGGTTGTTGTTAGCAATATACACCAGTTCTCCAATCAACTGCCTTTTTGCCTTTTGTGTATTTATGATTCTTATGTATATGTACAGCTGTATTACTGTCAAACTGAAACTGCATCACTGCCCACAAGCACAGATGTGCTGCTCTGATAAATATCTCCTGGAGTTAGTATGCTGTTAAGTTAGACTCAGACAAACAGGTTGATGACATACCTGTTTAAGTCCTATTATTAAAATGTTACTTAGCTTCACTGTGTGAGTATAAGCCTAGTTAAGAATGCAGTTTCATAGTTCTGTATGTATTTTCCCCCACCTTCTTTGTCACTATCCTTTCTCTTTCACACATTTATTATTTATTTTTTTCTCTCAACTTCCTGGATATTTCACTAATGTACACATGATTGGCTATAACTGTTCAGTGTAAAAATTGTAGTTGTCTGACAAATCATTGAGAATTTCTGTCTGCAAATAATTAAAAATATGGTTGTAGGTCACCAGGATTATTTTTTCTAAGAAGCTGAGAGGTATGTGGCAGTTGGCACAGTGTGTTTTGGCTGTGAGCTGTAGTTCCTGTGGTACTGGGTTTTATTCCCTTATCCCTCATTTGCCTACTGCATGATCTTGCACAAATCACCTAACCAGTGGGCCTACATGATTAACAAATGGGCAGTAGTAATATTATTATTTTTCCTGCCTCCATCCTGATAATTCATCTACCTTGTTTTCTCTTTTCCATTTGGCTATAATATGGCCAAAAAAATAAACAAACACACCACAAAAATGTCCACAAAGGTCTTATAATTCAAAACTGTCTTTCTATGGCCATATGCTGTGTGACCTTGTACAAATCACTTAATCAGACTGTTTCATGAGCATCGCTGAAATGGGAGTATATGTCCAGTGGGTTTACATGGTTACCTACTGGCTATTATTATTATTATTTTATTATTATTATTTCACTTGCATCCTGCCCAGTCTTCACTTGCTTACCTTGTGTTAAACTTTCTGCATGCCTACAAAGGGCTTTTAATTCAAACCGTAATCCTGCGGTCACAGGTTGCATGACAGTTGACAGAGAGCAATGTTCACAGTTGTATTTAACTACAGAAAAATGCACTTTCCATTATATTGTAAAAATAAAGAAAATCCTTGGCATGTACATATAATATTGTTATTTTTACACAAATAAGTATGCACATCAGTAGGCAAATGTTAAGTGAATGCCTTTATTCTATGTTTTTATGGTTTAGTGTACTCATGAAATAATTTCTGCTGCGACAAAGTACTGGGTCGAGTGAATTTCATGGGGGTTATATGGGGTTTTACACTGTTTGGTATCCACTTTGCAAATGTGCTACATTTCCCTGATATGTGTCTTTTTAAAGACCCCTTACAGTCTGAAAGCTTCACTGTCTTCCGTTGTGAATGTAGTGTTATGGAGAATGACTACAAAAGGCGTGGGCTCTAATCCCTTGAAGCTTATATTTCTTTATTTGCTATCAGTATGAAAATGGGTTACATGTGACTGATATTTATCTTTTATGACCCCTTACAGACAGCTTCACTGACCCCTCCCTTTCTAGTGTATTGCTGTGGAAAATATCACTATGAAAGGCAAGTGTTAAAATGCATTATGCTTATCTTTCTTCTTCACCCACCTCCATCTTTTTCAATTCTTATTTCCTCACATTGTGTTGTACACACTGATTGCTCCCCTTTTTCATCTCTGTATTATACCTTTTCCAATCTTTAATCAAAGACAAAGTCAAAGTAAACTTTATTGTCGAACAGATATACACAGCAGTGCAAGCTGAACGAAATTATGTTGTTTTGGCCCCCATGCAAGACATAACAATGAACGCATAGTTGGAATGACAGTAAGACAAATGCACATACAGTAATGATTAAAATATTAACAACACAATAAATTACCACAATTATTTATTTATTTTACATTTCTTAACTGGGATAGTCAACTGGACATAGGTCCATTTTCAGTGGAAGCCCAAGGAGAAAAGCTCCATAAGTAAGAACAAACAAAACAGTATATAGCTTATGACACATTTAGCAAAGTAAAAATTTCAGACAAAATTACAGTCAAATACAACAGTATATAGCATATTACAAATTTTGCATGGAAAATAAAGTCAAAAACAAGTAACTAAAACGGACATAACAACACTATTAGTCCAAACAGAGAGACAATACATCACTACTAGAGGTTGTAGTATATGGAAACACTAAAATAATTGTTGGAGTGAGCACTGGATTGGTTTGTTAAAGTGTAAACCAGAACAAAGATTTCAAATTATACTATATTTCATGTATATATACAATCCTAGGACATTGACCTATAAAAGCATTGTGAGGTATAAGACTTTTTAGGAAAGATTAGCAGTGGTGAGCATAATGAAGGAGGGTTTAACCTGGTGTAGTACAGGAACAGAGCCAGTTATTAATGAGATGTTTTTTAAGGATTTTTTAAACCGTGTGAAGGTAGTGGTAGTAGGTATATGACTGGGTAGTTTGTTCCAGTTTAGTTACATAATTTGAGAAGAGGAAGACCCCTCCTGTATTATTAGATTTAGTAACAGTGAGCATAAATTTGTTACTGGATCGCAGAGTCCTGTTATTGCTATGGGGGAGAAGTAGGTTTTGTAATGCAGGATTTTTTTCGGGTTGATACAGAATTTTATGTGCCAGAGAAGGCTGATTGTAGTGTAACTGTTGGAGAAGTTCAAGCCAGTTGAGCTGTTTCAGGGAAGAGCAGTGGCGAGATCCAAAAGGAGAGTGAGGCGAATCTGGTGATTTTGTTGTAGCAGGAGTCAAGCTTTGCTAGGTCTGATTTTCTAAGGTTGGTAAGAATAGGGAAGGCATAGAGGAGGGTAGCAACAAGGTGAGTGTGGGCTATGGTTGCCTTCGTTTGTTGGCTAAGGAATTATTTATTTCTATAGAGGGTGCCTAGTCTTTTGTGGACTTTCTTGATGGTCTGGCAGATGTGAATATCAAATCGTAGATTGTTATCAATTCTACACCAAGGAGTTTGGTATATTCTGTGGGAGAGATAGTTGTTTTGTTGCTGGATATTATATGAAAGTAGTTGATGAGGTGGCTCTAGTAAGTTTAAAAGAGTAGGAATTTGGTTTTAGCAGGGTTTAGGATAAGTTGTATATTGGATAGCCATACTTCAACAGAGAAAGATTTCTGTGTTAATGTGTGAAGTTTCTATAGAGAGGAAGCTGCACAAATTAACATAGAATCATCTACATACTATATGACAGATGCATCGGGAATGGAGAATAGAGCTTGTTGGTGTAGAGGGTGAAAAGTAGTGGGCCTAATATGGAAACCTGGGGAACACCAAGAGTGACTGGAAGAAGGGGCGAGAGTTCAAGTTTCCACAAAACTGCTTGTTAATGGCCAGTTAGGTAGTTTTGCAACCAGGCTATGGAGGATTGAGAAGTGCTAATTCAGATAGTTCTTTGATACGAATGTCATGTCTAACCATATCAAAGACCTTTGACAGGTCGAGAAAGGTGGATTGAGAAGTGCTAATTCAGATAGTTCTTTGATACGAATGTCATGTCTAACCATATCAAAGACCTTTGACAGGCCGAGAAAGGTGATAGAAACAAATGTACCATTGTTTCTATGAGTGTTTACTGCATTGGTGAAGGACAGTAGGGCAGTGGTGGTACGACAGAAGGGGCGAAAGCCATGCTGAGTGTTTGGCAGGAGTTTATGTGTATGTATGCAGTCTAACATTTGGAAATGTACGCACTTTCAAGGATGTTTGCTAAAGGGGATAGTTTAGCTATTGGTCGGTAGTTTGTAAGTTCTGTGGAGGTGCCTCCTTTGTGTAGGGGGATTATATGAGATATTTACCAAATTTCAGGGACAATGGCCTCTGAAAGGGATCTATTAATTAGAATGGCTATAGGGTAGGCCAGTGCATTGGTAGCAGTTTTTAGCAATTCCCCTGGTAGCTAGTCAGCAGCCAGTGTAGTGGGATTTAGTTTTTTTGAGGTATTTTTTCCTATATATAGAGACAGGCTGGAACTGAAAGGGGCTATTATTTGTGTGAGGAGTGAAGGAATCAGAGGAGGGGGTTGTGCTGGGTTTTCTGTTGGCTGGCTAGAATTAAGATTGTCTCTGTAAAGTATTTGTTAAATTGAGTAGTAGTGCTATCTGAATTATTTGCTAGGGTGGGGGATGGAGTGCCACCTTTGCCTGGTAGTAATAATTTGTTAATGGCTGCCCATAATTTTTGAGGGTGATGTTGGTGCTTGATTTGAAGCCTGGAGTAGTAATTAATCTTGTCAAGTTTTACTAACTTCTTAGCTTTGTTTCTAAGTTCCTGATATTTTTGTTTTGCGGCTGGGAACTTGGCCATATGCCAGTGATCCTATGCTTTGTCCCTCTCTGGCTTTGAGGAAGAGTTTGGTTTCTTTTATAAGGCATGGAGTAGGATTAGCTCTGATTCATATGGCTCTGGGAGGGGCATGAAGATTCAGTATACCTGGAAAAGTGGCATTAAAGTAGGTAACTGCTTTATTTAATTCCAGGAATTTCAGGGGTGCCCAGTTGCAATGTTTTAGTTCTACATTGAAGTTGATGGGGTTAAAGTTCTTTTTGTTTCTAATGGATTGGTATACCATGTCTTTGGGGTTGTGGTTACATTGTCATAGTAGGAAGGCTGGCAGATGGCCACTTAAACCATCTGGTAGGCATCCTACAAGAGCGGGGTAGCATGGTTTATTAGTGAGAATCCACTCTAGGGTTGATTCCCTATTTGTTGCCTTGTCAGTTCTTGTTGGTGTTTGGATGGTTTGGGTAAAGCCATGGAGATTACTATGATTTGTTGGGGTGGGAGAGTTACAAGATAGCCAATCACTATTAAAATCACCCAAAATTATAGTTTCATTTTATAGAGATAAACAGGACCGATGGAGTAGGTTTTCTAAAGTGGGTATATTGTTGCCTGGAGGTATATAGCATCCAATTATGTTTATTAGTTTTTTGGAGTTTAGCTTTGGTTGAGCGAACATTATTTCTGCATTGTCCATGGAAGGGTATTTTAAGTTTAATGTTTGCACTGTGAGGTGATTCCTAAAAAGTGTAGCAATGCCACCACCTTTTATCCTTCCTTAGGATATTGTATCCTGGAGGAATAAGTTCATTGTCATTGATGTATGGCTTTAGCCAAGACTCAGTTAGGACCACTATGTCTGGCAAGTATAGTGAGAGACAGGCATGTAGGTCATGGATTTTATTGGAGAGACTTCTACAGTTTATATTTAGAAATAGTAGGTCAGTTGTTTTTCTAGGGAGTTAATTTAAGCTATTGGGGAGATTGAGAATTTCCTGGATTGGGTGGTTTGTAGAAGTAGCTGGTCCGGGGTTAGGATGGACATCCTTACAGTGAGATAGTTTAGAGGCTATGTAGATCATGGACTGCAATAGTTTTGTGATTTGCCGACTGAATTTTAGGGAGTGTTTGGTCTAGTAGGGATGAGGTAGTATTTTAAAGTGAGAGTAGTCAGTGGGTGATAGGGTGAAGGCAGAGGCAGAGATGGAGATATGAGATTGACTGGCATTATAGTGGAAGGCAGCAGTATTTGCGTAATGTGAAGTTACTTGTAGGTGGGTATGGTAAGAAATGAGAAGAGAAACAGTTGATAGGAGAATAAGAGAAGCAATGTGCATTATTACAATGTTGATATAATGTATGTTTACTGTAGTCTTTGATAACGGTTGGGTAAGGGAGACTTAGTTATTGGCGGACTGATGGGGAGAGTGGCAGATGAATATTACCTTAGGGAGTGGTTGAGGAGGATAATTGGATAATATGGCTAGGTGTTTGTGATTGGTTAAATAGGTGATAGCTGTGGCTAGGTGTAAAGATAAATGCGGGGGTAGTAGGGTGGGTGGGAAATGGGGTAGGGCAGAGGAGCAAAGTGAGCCCAAGTGTAGCGAGGGCGAATGGAGCGGGTTGGCCCAGCTGAAAGAGGCAAGTGTGCTGAGAGGCACAGTAATGTGATTGTGTTTTTCAGGTAAGTTTAACCCTGTTCAAGCAGAAAAAAACAGCTGGAGAGGAGAGAATAAATTATTTTAGGAACTACACTCCCGAGTAGTTAAGGGGACTTAGACTTATGAGGTTAGCACCAAGTAAGCAACGTACTTGACTGAGATAAGTCGATTATTTATATGGGATAGTTTCTAGTGCAATTACATGTTAGTTTGCTTAGTATTATACTGCCATCTAGTGGCCAATGTGGGAAACTGCTTAACTAAACCTAAATGCAGGAAATATAAAATGTGAATAGAACGGGAATAAAGACATTCTCGGGGCAAGTCCTTGCGAATGTGCAAGCCACTAATAACACAAAAATTGCAGTCAGCAGTAGTTAAGAACTGTAGGCTAGCACCTACATTTTATATAGAAATGGTAAGTTTGTCCTTATTGAATGGGGAGAGGGCATTTTGGGAATCCCTTGAAATGCAGTCCAGGTAGGTTGAGAATGCAGCTGTGGAAAGGGAAGAACAGTCTGTGTTGTTACAGGTGATTGTACAAGCTGTAAAAGAAGAGAGGGGGTAAAACTAATAGAATAATGTAGGACTGTGAGAACACAAAATGAGCAAGGAACTATGCAAGGTATTGTTCAAAAAAAGAGTGTAAGTGAAAAGATACAGCAGTTCAGAGAGGAGCCAATGAGGGTATACTAATTAATGACTGCCAGAGGCAATAGGTAGCAGGGAGAACAGACTGTACTACAAAGGTAATATACGGAGGACAGTCTATGCTAAAAAGGCAAAGCCATTCTGCATTTGATAACCATGCATTTTAGACATATACAACATAAAACAGTGCAACATTAAGACTGTATATTCCACATGCACTTGCCCTTACAGACGGGAGAAAGATAGCTCCAGTAGAAATAACTACGTTTCATAGTACAGTAGCAGACTTGTTGACCATAACAAATCTGAAATCAGCTAAGCATTACATAAGTGATATTAGCTTCTGAAGTACAAGTGACTCAGATCATATCCTCAGAATGCATTAAAATAGACTTGTTGCAGCTAAATAGTATCTTTACATAGCGACTACATTATAAAGCATTGGACAGGAAGACATTAGATAATATTATACTAGTAGGTATTGCAAGACTTCACATTATGATTGGTTAGAATATTGCACTTCAGTTGTAGTATATGTTATGATGTTAATATTGCACATGTATAGTGTGGTGACTCACTCCTGGCTATTGCACATTCAAGAAGTAATAGCATAAGAAATCAGGCTAACTGCGCCAGTTATTAAAGCATTTGACAGAGTAATTACTATAGATGATACCTCACAGCAAGTGGCATATAGGTTCATAGGTTAGTACTAGCTAACTGCTCTTATGGGCAATTTTAAGCCTAGCCAGTTACCCCATGTCAGAATCAAACCTTGCACCTTGTGTTTCTAAGGTAAGCACCTTAACCATTATGCCAACCTCCTACCCCCAATCATATTGATCTGATTATTCGCTGTTATACCTGGCATTCATGTTCAGCAGCCTTATGGATAGAGGGAAGAAGCTCTTGTTCAGTCTAGAAGTTTTGCAGTGTAAGCTGTGATACCGTCTGCCTGAGAAAAAATGGAAGTACATGCCATGGGCTGGGTGAATGGGATTGTTGATTTGCTTCCTAGCCCTTTCCACACACCGAGACTCATGCAGATCATCCATGGATGGGAGCGAGGAACCAATTACTTTTTCCGCTGTCCTCACTACCCTCAGGAGAGCCTTGTGGTCAGATGCTTTGCAGTTACCATACTAAAGTATGACATTATTTGAGAGGATGTTTTTGATGGTCCCCCGTAGAAGGTTTTGAGGATGGACTGAGACAGGTTTGCCTTTCTCAGTTTCCGTAGGAAGTGCAGACATTGTTGCTCCTTCTTCACTGTGTGGCTAATATGAGTCAACCAGGATAGGTCATCTGAGATGTGCACCCCCAGGAACTTGGTGTTTTTGACTCTTTCCACTGCTACCCCCTTAATTTCCAGAGATTGATGTATCTCCTGAATCCTCCTGAAGCCAACTATTAATTCTTTGATCTTGCTTACATTTAAGGCCAGATTGTTGATGTCACACCAGCCTATCAGATGCTCCACTTCATCTCTGTAGACTGTTTCTTCACCATTTCTGAGAAGACCTACAACAGTGGTACCATCAGCGAAATTGATGATATTTTTGTTGGATTCATGCAACCCTGAGAGACACTTGTGCTCAATGTAATACTGACTGAACTGTTATTTCCCACACTTACTTTTTGGGGTCTGTTGATGAGAAAGTCCAGTTACATAGGGGGTGTTGATGCCAAGCTGGATCAGTTTTGATATCTGACACTGGGGGGTGACAGTGTTAAAGGCAGAACTAAAATCGGTAAACAGCATTCTGACATAGCAATTCTTGTTCTGTAGATGTGGCAAGGATTCATGAAGTGCTATAGCTATGACATCAGTCGGGCAGCAGTTAGATCTATAAGCAAACTGTAATGTATCTAGCGTTGCAGGTAGGCTTGAAGAAATATGGCTCTTTCTCATCCGCTCAAAAAAATTCATTACTGTTGATGTAAGAGCAAATGGCCAGTAATCATTTAGGCTTATCGGTTGGGATTTCTTGGGTAAGGGAATGATTGTCGTATTTTTGAAGCAACAGGGTTCAATGGCTAGTTGCAGGGATGTGTTGAAAATTATCTGTTAGTACAGTGTACTAGATATATATATATATATATATATATATATATATCATGTATATGTTAGTTAATCAGATTAAAACATATATTAGCATACAACACACATGCCCAAATAGCACTTATAGAAGAACAAATTCATCTTTCTGTGACCCTCTGTTGTCTGACAGGTCACAGAGTGTGACATTGATATCACTACATAAGCAAGGGGAAATGGCACTTTTTATCTCATTCCAAAAGTGAAGAAAAATCTGTATCATATGCTAATGAATTACTGCAGGTAGTACAAATGAGCTGATTGCTTATACACATCACCATGCAAATATGAAATAACGTAAACATAATCTGTATATGTAATGGCTTTCATGGCTCAGTGTACTCAAATAGTGGTGTATGCATTATCAATACACTGGGCAAACGGTTTTAATCCCCTGATGGTTGCATGTTCTTTAACAATGGTCAGTTTTTAGTCAACACTGTTCTAACATTCTCTTTAAATTTGTATTTTCTGATACATTCATTATGAAATCCTCTGTGGCTTTACCTGCTAATACATTGGTCTAGATAGTATGAGTTAAACAGGCTTCAAATGCTTTGAAGTCTATCTTAGATCAGTCTGCAAAAAAAAAAAAATCCATATCATGCACTAATACCTTACCATGCAAACATGAAATAAGGTAAATGTAATATGTGCATATAGCAGCTTCCATGGCTCAGTGTAATACTCATGCAAAACTGTGTACATTGGGAATACACTGAGTATAGAACTTTAATCTCTGATGGTTGTATGCTGTTCTACAATGCTCGATTTTCATTCATCAACATTTTCTTGAAATGTGTGTTTTCTGAGAAACTCACTGTAAGTTTCAACAGGATGAGTACTTGATCCTCTAAATCTATACTACTATTATTTTACCTCTTATGCACCATATTTAGCTTGTTTATATTTTACTTCCCATATATGACCTGACTCAAAAAGGTTGCTGCAAAGTGTACATGAGGTAAATGCCTTGTGCATTCAAAGACAGCCCTACCATGGTGCCGCAATGGGTCTAACTCACTTAGTTGAGCTGTCATTTTAGTGGGGTCTATATTATGTGATCGCAAAACGTGTTCATCGAACACGTTTTTATTGACACATAAACAGTGAACACACTAATCTCCAAACGGCCACTTCAGCAAATTTTTTCCCAGGAGAAAAAAATGCTTGGCCGTCGTTGGAGATGTGCCCTTTTCCCTACTGTAGAGCAATTTTGGAGTTTGTATATTTAGTTAGGGGGATGTGGGAGGGAAGCCCCCCACTTTGTAGGGTTTAAAAGTTTGTTTTGTTTTTCTTTAGCCAAGAGATTTTTTTCCCTGGGGAAAAAAACTCACTGAACTGGCCATTCGGTGATTAGTGTTTTTGTTGTTTATGTGTCGATGACAGACAAGATCAGACAGGAGTCCCCGTGGACTATGATGTTTGCAGATGACATTGTGATCTGTAGTGAGAGTAGGGAACAGGTGGAGGAGACCCTGAAGAGGTGGAGATATGCCCTAGAGAGAAGAGGAATGAAAGTCAGCAGGACTAAGACAGAATATATGTGTGTGAATGAGAGGGAGGATAGAGGAATGGTGAGGATGCAGGGAGTAGAGGTGGCGAAGGTGGATGAGTTTAAATACTTGGGATCAACAGTTCAGAGTAATGGTGAGTGTGGAAGAGAGGTGAAGAAGAGAGTACAGGCAGGATGGAGTGGGTGGAGAAGAGTGTCAGGAGTGATTTGTGACAGATGAGTGCCAGTAAGAGTGAAAGGGAAGGTCTAAAAGAGGGTAGTGAGACCAGTTATGTTATATGGGTTGGAGACAGTGGGACTGACAAAAAGGCAGGAGTCAGAGCTGGATGTGGCAGAGTTAAAGATGTTAAGATTTGCACTGGGTGTGACGAGGGTGGACAGGATTAGGAATAAGTATATTAGAGGGTCAGCCCAGGTTGGAAGATTTGGAGACAAAGACAGAGAGGCAAGATTACGTTGGTTTGGACATGTGCTGAGGAGGGATGCAGAGTATACTGGGAAAAAGATGCTAAGGATGAAGCTGCCAGGTAACAGGAAAAGAGGAAGGCCTAAGATAATTTTTATGGATGTGGTGAGAGAGGACATGCAGGTGGTTGGTGTGCAGAGCAAGATGCAGAGGACAGGAAGAAATGGAAACAGATGATCTGCTGTGGCGACCCCTAATGGGAGCAGCCGAAAGAAGAAGAAGTTGTTTATGTGTCGATGAAAATGTGCTTGATGAACACATTTTTCGATCACATATTATAGACCCATTTTAGTGAACACCTATTTATTGAACCCTTTTGAGAGAAAGCTCACGTCAAAGAATGATTGTTTCAGTGAACTTTCACACGGGGAAAGAAACTAGTCAGCCATCATCAGGAGTATGCCCTTTTTCCCACTGCAGTGCGATCTTGGACTTGGTATATTTAGTTAGGGGATGGGAGGCACAGCCCCCGACATTGGGGGAAGTGGGGGGCAAAGCCACCCACTTAGCTTTGTTTAAGATTTTGTAGTTTTTTTGTCAGGTTGGTAGCTGACCTACTAGTGCTTTTCCCTGTGTGACAGTTTTCTGAAATGGTCATTCATTGAAGTGAGCGTTCACTTATAAGGGTTTGATAAATAGGTGTTTGCTAAAATGACAGCTCAACTAAGTGATAGAGACCTGCTTCAACAGATAGTCATGTAGCACTGTGGTAGGCTGTCTCTGTGCCCATGCTAATGAAACATTTTGGGGGAAAGTTGCATGCACATTAGCCATGTGCTTTCCTCCAAAGCTGCCTGTGGTGAGACATTTATGCAGCTGAATGAATCAGAGAATCACTTAGCTGCATAAATTACCAAGGCTTTTCCTGGCCTCTTGTGTTTATCAATCATGGTAGAGGTTATGTTCTTGTGAGTTTAGTATTCAGGTAGTGTTAGATAGTGTGTGACTGTGTGTATTTCAGGCACTGCATGTGTTAGTGTATGGGTTTGTGTATGCATCTGCATTGGATGTAGCAGTTGGGGGTAGGAAGGGGATAGGTAATGTGTGTTTGAGGGTGTATGTGTGTGTTTATGGAATGAATGTGTAAATATGTGTGTATGTGTGGGAGGCTGGGGTGGCTGCCATACTTCCACACACTCCTAGACTAACAGAAAGCTTGCAACATTGGGTTGGGGGGACCACTAGCCACCAGGGATAACTGAAATGTAGCTCAGGGGACTGCCACCCACCAGGGATAACCCTTCAGATATGGATTGGGCAGAAATACTAGCCATTAGGGATAACACTTCAGATGTGAGTTAGAGTAAACACTAGATGCCAGGGATAACTTCACAAGCCTTAACAGCACTTAAACATAGCAGGGATGGGTGGAAAATGCTACACAGCAGGGAGAACATTGACAACATTGGGTGGAGTACACTAGACACCAGGGATACTCTATATAGTGTGCCTTCAAAGCATTTAATTAAAAAAAGGTTGTAGAAACTCACTAGACACCAGGGATACTATTAAAAACAGTGGGTCTTTAAATGGATTCCAACTCTGCACTGTTCCCCCTCCCACAGAGGATATTAGTCCTCTGTACCACCACTAGACACCAGCGATGTGATAAACTCAAAACATAAGTGTTTTAAAAAAACATCAACTCCAAAATGGGGCAGTATTCAATTCCTGCACCATTGTTCCTGCAAAATTCAGTTTTACCCCCTCTGCTAACTGATAAAATAGTGCACCATTTTTTTAACATTCATTGAGGATCTTGAACATTATACAATGTCTGCAACATGTTGTGATGTACAAGCGAGGGGGTAGAGAACATTAGGCATATCTCTCAACCTTGCTGAGCAAGAAATCAAGACAGAACGAAATTTAATAATGGGACAAAATCAGGGACAAATTTTAGGTATGCCTCCTGCAAATTCAGAAAGTCGGTAGTCTGACAGCTTTTGCACTGCTGTGGATATGCAGTGATATTGATATGATATAGGATGTCAAGTATGAAACTAACGTCTGGCATTAATGATTCACTGACATCATCAACTGCTTATAATTTATGAGGGTAGGAAAAAGGAGAAATCAGGGCATTCTGACGACAGAGTAATAAGTATGGGGTATGAGGTGTGTGTATATGTGGATGCATGTATGAATATTTTTAGTGTGCGTGTGTGTGCGTGTGCGTGTGTGTGTGTGTGTGTGTGTGTGTGTGTGTGTGTGTGTGTGTGTGTGTGTGTATGTGTGTGTGTGTGTGTGAGAATGAATGCGGTGGTGCCTTTGCTAACACAATGCATACATCGCCACTGTTAACTAAAGTGGGAAATACTGATCTGCACTCGTCATAGTTAACAGTGATTCAGATACATGCAAATTAGTAGATAATGCAATGGTTTCTCACTGCAGCTAATTTTGAATTGCAAAATACTGCATTATGGAAACAGGAACTTGTTTGCAGCTCTTAATGTGAGCAGTGGGATTCCTTCTGACTTCCCATGTTAATATTATCATTTACTTCTTCTCCAGCTGTTCTACAGCAGATGGATTTTCTTACAGCAGGCTCATATTTCATAAAGTTTAACTATTCTATTTACTCATTTTTTTTAAAGCTCCCTCAAGTCATAGCTGTTATTATTCTACTAATTTTAATTTAGTTTTGAAGTGCTTGATCAATGAGTATATAATCTCTTTGAAGCCCTATTTTTACTTTTGCTATGTAAAGCGCTGTCAAGTATTTTAGTATCTTGCATGTATTCTTCCATATGTTTTCATTTTTAGTTAACGCCATGAACAGTAGCTCAGTTTTTTAATAATATGAATCAAATTTGTTCATACCACAGTGGTGGCACTAGAGAATTGTTAATGAGGAAGACTTATGTATCATATTCAGAGCAATAGAGTTAAGAATGTATTATAGTAGAGCATTCAAGGTGTACAGCATGGATAAACATACATTTTATAATGGAAGGTAAATGGAAACATATGCAAAATTTCTTAACACATTTACAGATTGTGATGAAACAGAATATTGTATAAAATTAATCAAATAGGCAAACAAATGCACCTGAGTCTAGCTAACATAATGGCTGAAGTGACCCCTATGGAAAGAATAAAATATTTGTAGAAATTGGCCAAGTTAGTGCTACAGGATGTTGTCATGGACCTTTACCTTAACAATGAAAATGTTAGGAAGCATGCTGAAAGTTTATAAATGTCCGAATTTTTGTGACAACTAAAGTCAAAATCGTCTCTGAATAACAAGTCATAAACTACCAAGACTGGTTGGAAGATGGTATCAGCTGAGACTAGCTGGGCACATACAGAACTGCAGTAGTAGTGAAAAATATGGCTTACTGAAATGTACAGAAGCAGACTTACTAACAGAACTGATAATCCAGGAATTTAAAGGAAAAAAAAACATTGACTGGTTTACCTTTTCTGCTTACAAATATGGCAATAAACAATTCATGGTCTGTTTTAATTTCACATTGATCATAAAAGTAGATGTGAATTCATTGAACTGCTTCTAAATAAAATTCAAATTCAGGGCTTTGATGCTGCTTATAGCACAGTATCATATTATCATAGTTTTATAGGTTTTGTTGTCATGATTATGAACTACAGTCCTTTGAGAACCATAATTTCCATTTTCTCTGCATTGCATTTTCTGCTGCACCTGTCATTATCTATGCTTAGCTTTATGGTGATCAGTAAATATTCCATATGTTTGGTAGTTATTGTGTAAAAATGTGATATTTTCTTTTATTTCTGTTAATTGTAAGCATTTGCTTAAGAATCGTGTGTTAGGTCTGCTCAGTGTATGATATATTTGAAAATCATTAGACAGAATTGGGACAGACATGGAGTTATATTGCAAACACATGTCTCCTCTATATTGCTTGCAGGATAAAGAGAGCAAAGACAGTTACTTCATGTTTTTTCAGCCCCTGTATGGTCTTCATTAAGCATTCTTGAACATTTCCAGGCTGTGCTAGGTGGCTTGCAGAATGAGGAAGTATATTGTAAAGTATCCTGATCCAATGGATACACAAAGGCTCAGTGACTTCCTGCTACTTGTTTTTGAGTGTTAGTTAAACACCAAAGTAAACTTTTTTGATGTGGTTGTAACATACTGATAAAATCTTTATTTATTGTCCAACTTCTGCTTCTTCTATTTCACTGTTTGCATTTAGCATCTATACATTACATTTGGAATGAACAGTGCATAAACTTTCATAAAAATATAACTTAGACATAACAGATCAAGCACACATTTGCCCATCAACCTCTTCATGAAGGTCAAGACAAATGTTTTTGCAGAGGGGTTTACTTCTTGCTTCTTCCTTGTCAGGTAAAGCAGGCTTGAATTTGTATATATTAACTCCATGGTTGCAAAACAGTGGGGATAGGGAAACTCCACAGCAGTCTCTAACAGACTGTGATCCTGCTCTCAAGGGTGTAGCTAGGCATACGCTTTGTACACTACTGAGTACAATATTCTATATATTACTTAGAAAAAACATGGCTTTTTTAACCCATATTATGTCCACAATTGTCTAAATGAATGCCTCCAGTAAGAGTTTCATAGATTGAAAAAAAATATCTGTTTTAATGGTTTTAGAGGGAAAGTGAAGCAAACATTTGTTTAATGCTTGTGGGGGAGGTTCATTTTTTTTAACTGATAGTGGGTTGGGGGCAGCAGTAAGAGCATGTAGGTATGAAATTATATTATCTGGCTACACCCCTGGCTGCTCTGGCTAAATATCTATTCTTAGATATAATCTAAAACCTAATGTGTACAAGATTTCAGGCAGTTATAACCTCATCAACTTGTACATATAGGGAAACAGTGTCAAATGCTTTTGTAGAATTAAAATATGCAGCATGTTGGTTTATCCCTTATCCAGTATCAGTAATATTTTTTTAAAAATGACACCAGATTAAGCACATTAGCAAAGATATAGATCTGCGTTTGTTACTGCAGAGTCATCTGTGTTTTAGAATAACACTTAACTGTTTTGCAAATTTGAGGTTCTGGAAAACTATCATGTGACCCAGGATGGCATGATATGATATTAACTAAGGCTAAGATGGAGAAATGCTGACCTTAAACTGGGAAATTGTTTGGAGGTAGAAGAAAAACTAACAAACTCTTAAGCCCTCCTTTTAGCATATAGAGACACAACTTGCTGGTGAGACTGGATGCATTTCTTTAGTTGAGCTCACTGTGATAATTAGACAACTCCACTTTGAAAGGCCATGTGAATAGATAAAATGCACTCAGAAAATCAGAATGTGTTGGATATTATCAAAAATTTTGGAAGGATGGGACTGTTCCTCTGGACTATCAAGTGAGGGTGATGGTCCACATTTACAAAACTGGAAACAAGATGATGACCTCCAGTTCTAAAAGATTCACACTACATCGTTTTCCTGGAAAAGCTTATGCTAGAATGCTGGAAAGGATGCTCTGACCTATAACTGAGACTTTGATTCAGAAAGAGCAATGTAGTTTCAATTCTGGCCTTCGAACAGTAGATCATCTCTTTGACCTTGCGCAGACATTGAAGGGGTTGTTGGAATTTGCTATTTTTGTGCACATATGCTTATTGACCTTGATAAGGCATGTGGATGAGCATTCCAGAATATCCTATCGAATATGCTACAGCTGTATGGGGTTACAGGACCAATGTTGTCTGCCATTTGTTTTCTGTATTTGTCTAGCAAGAGTTTTGTTAACATTTTTCTGGGTTAAGATGAATACATTGAAGGCAGGCATAGCTCATTGCCAGGGGTTTGCCTTATTTCCCCTATTTGTGATTTTCAGGTGATCAAGGTGCACTGATGATTGGATAACATCCAGTTTGGGAAGATGAGTAAACCATCCCAATTGTTTGCAGATGATATTGTCTTCTTGGATTCAAGTGATTGCGATTGTCAATGGATACAAGTGCAGATTGATGCTGAGTGTGAAGTAGTTGGAATGAAAATCAGCATTTCTTAATTGGAGGTTATGGTTCTGTCCTGGAAAAGAATGGATTGATTTCTGCATGTAAGGGGGGGGGGGGTCTACCTCAAATTGAGAAGTTTGTGTATTTCAGGGGTTTTTTCATGAGTGACAGTAGAAGGGATCAGGAGAGTTAACAGATGATGAATGCAGCAGTGGAATGATTGCACGCATTGCACTGGATTGTGGTAGTAAAATAGGAGCTGAGACCTAGGATAAAGATCTCAATTTAGCAGTCACTGAACCTTCCTGTCCTCATCTATGGTTATGAACTTTGAAGACTGAGTGAAGGAATGAGATTGTGGATACAAGCAACAGAAATGGGGTTCCTTTGTTAGTGGTGCTGGGTTCAGTCTCCTGGCTAGAGTGAGGAGCTCAGCAATCTTGGAAGATTTTTTAGTAGAACCACTGCTTCTCAGGATCAAGAGGAATCAGTTGTGATAGTTTATGCAACTCCCATGGGATGTATGTCAGGCACAGCCCACTGAGAGGAAAACTCGGGACAGAATCATGACATGGAGGGGTGACTATATCTCTTAGTGGGCCTGAAGCCCCTAGTTTGAAATGGAGACTGTTGTTTTGGATAGGGATGTCTAGTCTGACCAGCTACGTGTACTACTGCTACTGTAACACTCACCAGGGCAAGATGGAGAGATGGATGGATGGATGGATGGATGGATGGATGGATGGATGGATGGATGGATAGATAGATGGATGGATGGTTGGTTGATGGACAAGTGAGGTTGATCAGTCGATAATTATTTGCACATGTCATTGTACCTCTATTAATCATGGGCACCACTACAGATTTGTGCCAGACATCCTGAACATATATAGATATAATGAATATATTGTCAAGAATAGGCATGGATTATATATAGGTATAATCTCTGGTCTCATGGAACTGTTAAAAGTTTTATTGACAGGGTTATTATTTCATATTTTAAGTTGGAAGATCTTTCTCACTGGACTAAAGTGAAATACCTTGAACCTTAGACTTGATGATATTTGTAAAAAAATATCTTACACAGTATTTACTATTAACTGAGGACAATGAGTCACTACATTATCTTTTGAAAGTCAACTGCATTTTCTCTTTTTACATTTTAGTTTTCTTCATAATAGAAGTGCACAGTAGTCTTGATCTTCTCAATTTGATTGTATGTATGTGTCTTTCAGTTTTTCCCGGTTAGGGGTCGCCACAGTGGAACTCTGGTCCGCTAATGATTGGCAGTTGATTTTTACGTGCCGAGTTGCCAGCCCTGATGCACAACCTTCAACGAAGGTACGCAGATTCACGCATGTCTCCACGCAGAAGATGCTCTAGCTGAGAATCGAACCGGACAGCGTCTTACTGTGAGGTGAAAACGCTACAGCAGCACCATTTGATTAATTTATAAAAATTTGTTTAAGCACGATTTTGTTGTGTATGTTAGGGTTGTTAGTGAAAATGTTTTTTTTTTCCTATTGTACAGTATGAGTCATTGAAAAGTACAGAAAGAGGCTCATTGGTTTATTGCTTATATACCTCTGTATTTGTATCTCACCATACCTCTCAATTTCTTAGTGCAAGAAATCTGGACAAAGCTTCACATAACAGGGGCGGGAGGGGCAAAAGGACAGATGCAACTATTGTTTTTATAAGTTTAGAAAGTTGCTAGAGTAGCAGGATTTGTGTTAGCATGTATTTCCTAAAGGATGTGAAGTCTGAAACTCAATTTTATATCATTATTTAGTGACTTCAATCCTCAGATCATCCCAATGATATTCCATAAAACCAAAAATTTTATTTGGACCAGACCAAAAATATGAGGCAAAAATATGGACATTTTGAAAAATCTAGACAGTTGAGAGTTGTCTGTCTCATTAGCATGCATTGTTGAAAGCAGTATTTAATAATGCCATCAAAGTTATTGTAAGATTTCTGTGGTATAATCTGGGGATTCTTTAGCATTATGCCTTAATCTGTGTTATCAAGAAATATATTCATCTCTGCAGTTACCTTCAGTAAAGTCAAAAAAGAAAATATGCTGCCTTTGTGATGCATATAAGCTTTTAGTTGAAAAAATATGACTGCATCATAGTTAATATTTTGAAGAGAAATAGAATAATTACAAGCAATATTGGTTTTGATGCTTCGAGTATATTGTTACATCAGTTTGGTTATGGTCAACTTGTTCTGTGATTTTTTTTAATGAAATCCAATAATAACTGGAGTGTCTATTTCTAGTATAGTAATTTCTCCAGTTTATGTTTGGAAGATTGAAGCTGCATAGGAAATATTGCTTTCAATTTTTAACCATATTAGTGTTGTAAGGCAAATCTGTTGTCCGTATTAGGCAAGGAAAAGTTAATATAACAAACTGAAATGTTAAGTTTGATATGTAAAAATTCTAATGTTCAAGTGTGAGGGTGTGTGCGTGTGCATGTGCAAGTGCGTGTGCGTGTGTATGTGTGTGTGTGTGTGTGTGTGTGTGTGTGTGTGTGTGTGTGTGTGTGTATTTGTGTGTGTGTGTGTGTGTGTGTGTGTGTGTGTGTGTGTGTGTGTGTGTGTGTGTGTGTGTGAGTGTGTGTGTGCGTGTGTGCGTGTGTGTGTGTGTGTGTGTGTGAGGGGGGAGGGTGCTAGTCTTGTCTTTAAGTTGTTTTTTTACAAATATTGAGATGACACAGGAAGGCAGTGAACACCAGCAAATTTAATAATGTTTATATCTTGATATTAATTCAGTTTTACTGTATTTGCATGCCATACAGGTTTGAAAAAGATCCCCAGCACAGAATCAGAAATAGGGCTAGAGTAAGAGCTTTCTGTTTAATGAGACTAACCTGCAGTGGTAGTTTGTGGAAAGAACAAGTAGAATATTAGGCTGAATTTGGGAGGTGCTGGCAGCCATGATGTTGGGTATGCTGATGCATGTACCAGTTTTCATTTTGAAATTATTGTACAGTGTGCATCTGCATAGAGTGATATAAGAAAGTACTCTACATGGCTTTAAGCCCCCTACCCCTATTCAACCAGCATCATGCAACTTCCTTACACATTTAGGCACTTACTGGAAAGCATACTGGCAAGAAACTTTCACTGAGACAGAATACATAGTGCAGGGGTGTGTCATCTGCAATGCATACCATAACAACATTCATAGGTTCATAAGTTCATAGTTCATTGGTGTACACTAGGCTAATAACTGCAAGGGCCTTTTTTAAGCCTAGCCATGCATCCCAAATGTATCAGGCAAGATTTTAGGAACTTTAAGATTACCTGCCCCTACAACATGTCCTGTTTAAATTGCAAGAAATGTTTAAGTCCCATGATTTGGTAATTCTGATACTATTTATTTTGCAGATATGCAGAATGTCAACAAGAGTGGGATCCAAGGATGCCTAGTATGGCACACATAGACTGCCCCCGACAGTCTACAGAAGACCAAGTACAGGGATAGGGTTTTGAGGTAATTGGGGTATGGAAGAGAAACATAGTGTCAGGAAATTCTCAGAGCGCAGAGGACACTCATTTGTTTCATTTGAAAGAAGTCCCCCAGGATTCAATAATCTTCTGTGTATGACTAAATTAGTCTTACATGGAAGAGCCAGTCTAAGAGTAAGATGGCAGTGCACCATGCATATTAATGAGGGTGCGCTGCCTCAACTCTAAAACTAACACGGAGCGTGGACGAGTGTAGGGGGTATGTCGGATTGCTGATCAGTCCAAAAATCCATGCCCCTGCAAGTTTGAAACATGGGAAATTTCTAGTTACATGAGCGAGTCTGCTCACATGTGTACATTCTAACACTAAACTCCCCCATACAGTAAACCCCGTACAAATATAAAAAGTAAAAGAATTTTTTTTCCCGATATAGCTGCCCGTATTTGCGCATGTTTGCGTGGGTTTGCCCATTGCTTAGCTACAGTTAGCAGTTTAGACACCGAAGGGGATAATAAGAAAAATATATGCAAATTAAGTGAAATAGCGATAGTGTAGTGGTTAGAGCCTTTGCACAAAGAGGAGGCATTCCCGGTTCGAGTCCCACCACTACACTTTTCATTTTCTGTTGGAAATCTGTATACAAAAATATTTCCTGACATGTATTATTTAAAGTTTTGTAAAAAGCATTGAAATGTTATATGTAGTAGTGAACGAATTTTATATATATATATATAAATATATATATATATATATATATATATATATATATATAGGAAGGTGAAATGGATGCATAAGTAAATTATTTTAAGCAATGTAAAGCACTGCTAAGCACATTTTACCATTATTGAGCATATTTATATTTAAGTGCTTGTAGCTGAACACTGCGTTAACTAGCGCAATGTCCTTGCGCTGAGCTGCGCATCGTGCAAACTAGCACAAACAGAACATGTTTGCACATCGCTGCACACCGCGCTACCCAGCGCAATGTCGGGCAATGTCAGGCAATGTCGAGCAACGCTGAGCAACATCGGGCAAAGTTGAGCAAAGTCAGCTAAACACGGCCACACCTCCTTCACTGTACCTTAACCATTGAAGTCTGGCCAGTAGGAAAATAAAAAACAGTGACAGGGCTCGAACTCGGGATACTGTGCACTATAGGCACAGTACATAACCACTAAGCCATGACAGCATTTCATAACCATGCGCTTTAAACAGACACATATCTATCAAAGGAATATTAAACATTGCTAACATCAGCTAAGCAGGTGTGCCTACAGCTGAGTTTTTTCCAAACTGGCCAATCACAAATAAGTGTGGGAAATGAGGCATATTTAAGCTCCAAAGGTGGGAATACTTGCCATAACTGGTTGTAGCTCCCTTCTGCAGTCAGCATGGCCGGGTTGGAGAAGGCACTCAATTTCGAGCGCAGCATTGGGGCACTGAGGAAACCAAAGTAATGGTTTGGCTCCTTGTCCACAATCACAAGGAAAGACTTCTGTGGGGCCAGTACCAGGGCACCCAATACAAAACGGAGGCCTGGAACTGTCTGTCTCAACAGTGCCACATTCGTTCCTCGGACTGGTGAGCAGGTCAGGCACCATTACTCTGACCTGAAGTGACGCAAGGAGGATCAACTAGAGTAGTGGATCCAGGAGGCCAGTGGGATGGTAAATGCCCCAGTACTGAGTAAGTAGCCATTGTATTAAGTATTTAAGAATTGCTATTTTTGTCTATACTATGGATAGGTATGTCTCATTATCACTGCATTTACTTCACAGCTGCAAGTGTTCGGGCTATGAATCAGCAAGCCCATGAAGATAGGCTGCAAAGGCTGCATCACCAGGCAGGTTAGTAATTATTCTGCATGTACTGTTATATAAAATAAATGAGAGAGCCTTCAAAAAAGTGTTTTAACCCAATAAATAAAGGTATAATAATTCTTTAATAATTATTCTGCATGTATTGTTATATAAAATAAATGAGAGAGCCTTCAAAAAATTGTTTTAACCCAATAAATAAAGATTTAATAATTTAATAAAGGTATAATTCCTGGAGTGTGTCTGTGTGTTTTTTATTGATATGTTTTAACCCAATAAATAAAGGCGTAATAATTCTTTAATAAAGGTATAATTCCTGGAGTGTGTCTGTGTGATTTTCTTTGATATGTTGTTGTACTGTTGCATTTTAGAAATAGTACTGTTGTATTAAGCAGTGTTAGTTAACCCACACTTGGGTAAGCCCATATAAAGTGGATGAAGGGAGTGCCAGTAGCTTTTATGCATATTTATAGTCCTTAACTGTTGGTTCATGCCCAACATGTACAGGTTAATCTGGCACATGAGCAGCTTGGTATTGTGTTCCCCAGAAATGTCAGTGTGCTGCCAGAAATGTTGGGAGCTGTTAACATATAACTGATAATTTCACCTGAACATATCTAGATAATTATATGAAAGTAGAGCTGTCAGTGTACCATCACAGCAGTAGTGTGTGTGAGCAACTCTCAAAATATGTTTTAGCTAAGCATTGCTAAGCATTGTGCAAATCTCACTCTGTGGAGCTTTTCTCCCCGGGCCTCTACTGAAAATGGAAATTTCTTCAGCTGGACTAGCCCGGTCAACAAATGTAAAATAAAATAAAATAAAATAAATAAATAAATGTAGCAGTAACATCTGCATCCTGGACAGTTTGTATGTCAGATATAGCTCATGTATATAATGATTTAGCAAAATCCAATTGCACAATAGAAGGACATTGGGTAGTGTAATAATACATGTAAGGGACATATAACTGCAGTTAATAGGAATGTAGTGTAAACTAGAAGGATATATAAGTTGTTAATTGAGCTATCTTGTCCTCCCACCTATATGTGCATAAATATTGCAATTCCACACCTCAATGTGTATGTCTAATCTCAAAACATTTGTTGGGACATATGTCCTATTGGTTTATAAATATTTGCATTCATTTCTATGCATGTTCCCTGTTCAAATACCACAATATTTGTGGCCTGTTGCCATCAATTAAACCTGCACGATGTTCTAATGTCCACTATTGTTCTATATATGCATGTGTTATGCTTGCTTTTCAACTGTTGAAACTCTGGTGTGTTGGGTTAATGGGAATACTTCTGCATGCTGTTATAACTAACTGGGAATGCTGTTGACTGTTACTAACCCATATCGTTATTAAATTCTCCAAAACATAGTTCGTATGGGAAGGCCGGTCCCAATGGACCCACCAGTTCCACCTCAGCTGGCCATGGCACCTGGCACCAGCAGGTCCATTGCCCAGCCTGGGACCTCCTCCTCCATTGGCCCTGTGCCACCTCTGGGTGGAAGCGCTGCAGGGGATGGGGCTCAGCCCCCCCCATGCAAGCGTGGGCGGAGGAGGGCCACCTATCACCCTTCGAATGGTCCGGGCTGTGATGCGCAGAGAGATTAAACGTTCTGTTGCAGAACCTCTACACCAGCTTGAGGCACGAGTGGCGCAACTTCCAGGTCAACCTGCCCCTCTTACACAGCCCCCAGCACAGCCACCCTCTGGGCTGTGAAGGTGCAGTGGTGACTGTCCATGGGTGGGGATCTCAGTTCCACTGTTGTCATCTGTGGGCTCATGGGCTTGCAATTTCCAAACATCCCTCACCATCAGTGGTGATCTCCTACCACATGTGTCATATTCTGCCCCTGTCTGCATCTTGTTTGTCTTGTCTGTTTACCTCCCTAACCTACCTCCCCAAATATACCTACTTCCCTACCCCACATTCCACTCTCACCTGAAAAAAAGGTCAATCTGCTCCCAAAAAAAAAAATTATGCCCCATACATAGCTGCCCATTTTGCACACATGTCCCCTGGACACATAAAATGTAATTTAATTGGCATTACAACATACTTTGTTGTCCTCACCCCTCTCTCAGGGGTTGAAGGTTTCATATTTACCTCCAAATTTATTCCATATGCACAGCTGTTGCTGTTAAAGAAATGGGCAGATATGGACCTTCCCTACACCCGTCCTGCACATCCCAAGCTATTTTCCCTACTGTCTTTCCCTTTTTGTGCCCCTTTTCCACCACTTTCCTAACTCCCCATTCTCTTTTCTTTCAAAAAAATGAGCATGAGGGTTAGCGGGAGTAAGCACTATTTAGCAGTAGTTTGCGGGTTTGCGTGAGTGTGCGCATGTTTGCACTTAGCTAAGCATTGCTAAGCATTGTGCAAACCCACGCAAACCCGCTTAAAACTGCTTAAAAATGCCTAAGTCACTCTGTATGTGAGGGCCCTTGTTCTGCCCAGCAGCAAAATAAAACACCTCTGTCAATCTTGAACCCGGGACCTTGTGCACACTACACTGCATGAAGTACCACTAAGTCATGGTAGATATACAAGTTGGTGCTGAAATAAATATATCATGTATCAGAATGAGTGAATGTAAAGGAAAAATAGGAATGCCATACCACACAACTTGTTCTGAGGAACTTTACCAACAGTTGTTGTGGGATTACATTACATGACTGTGATAAGAGAAGCAGCCATTCTAGCAGGAAATAATGTTACAGCCTCACTTTACAAACCCCACACAGTATCACAACAGGACAAACACTGGCATATCTGTTTAGGGCAGAGGCCATACCTCCCAATTGTCCCTAATTTTCAGGGATGTCCCTGATTTTCAAAAAAAATTTAGCTCTGTCCCTCTGAATCTCTCCGAAAACTACTGACTTTGGCCAGAAAGGTGGTGAATTACACGTAATGAGTAATGACAATAATTAAGAGTTAGACACTTATTTTACTTCAGGAAAGGTGTATTAATCCATGTGCTCTGGTTCTCTCAAAGTCTCAACTTAATGGCACTAATATTTTAAAGGTGCCCCTGACTCTTTCTCTACTTTTCCCTGAGTCTATTCAAATATGTACTTGAGTGTTTGAGAGGTCTGGCAGAGGCAGAAACACAGAGGCATAGCAGCCTTTCTGCTGTTACACACTGTGCAAATAGCTTTGGAAGGAGTTCCGGAAGCATACCCTTATGTAGGAATACAACACTGAAATACAAAAGGATGTAGCCATGTACTGGTAGCAACCAACTGTAACAATGCCATTGCTCTAGTTCTGAAAAGACCTGTGTGGTGCACAGACAAAGAATAACAGGCTAATCTCTGGCTACCATGTGGATAGGTCCACAGTTGGGAGTTACGCAGACAAACTACTTGCCTTGATAAACATGTACACAACAACCCTGTAAGTCCAGCAAGATAAAATTCAAACAATAATACGTATGCTCTCTGTACTTCTCTACCCCTACCCAAATAGGTTCATAGGTTCATAGGTTTATACTAGGCTATCTGCCCTAAGGCATTTATAAGCCTAGCCCAAATTTTTGTGGCTTACGCCACCCCTTATATGAAAAAATACTGTGCCCATTAGTTTGTTGTGCCTCTGTCCAGCAGTGACACAGAGATGATTCCCGGGGTAAACCTACGATCTCCCATCCACAGGTCTAGATTTCTCTTGAACAGAGTCAGCGAGGTGCTCTGCCTCACATGGACCGGGATTTTATTCCACAGCATAGGGAGTCTCTGAGTGATAAATCTATCCCTCCAGCACGTCCTATTTATATCCGTGCTAAGGTTTAAGTCACTTGCTCTAGTGGTTTTGGTGGATTTGGATTTTTTGAGGTGGAGCATGTCCATTAATTCCGGGTTGGACATGGCCTTGTATGTCAGGCACATGTCACCTCTGAGCAGACGGTATGTGACTGAATAGAGCTGGAGTTTCTTCAATCTGGCAGCATAGGAAAGCCTATATGCCTGTTTTACTTGTGTCTTAATTCCCTATGTAATTTTAAATCCCTGTTTTTAGTTGCGTCTTAAATTACCTATGTACTTTGAATGTATTTTTTTTGTTATTATGCATTAGATAGTGGAGCTTTTCTCCTCGGGCCTCCACTGAAAATGGACATGTATCCAGTTGGACTAGCCCGGTTAACAAATGTAAAATAAATAAAAAATAAAATAAATAAAATAAATTTTGGAGTCCCTTTATCCTTTTGGTGAGGAACTTTTGGGGTCTCTCCAATTGCTGCAGATGTTGGGTGAGATACATCCCGAATGGGGCATTGTACTCGATCATTGGTCTGATAAGTGAAGAGTACAGGGGAACAATGACCTCACTAGATCTGGATGTGAATCCCTTCATGATCAGGTGGGCAATGTAGAAGGTCTTTCTAACCACTTTAGCAATGTGAGTGTCAAAAGAAAGGCCACTGTCAACCTGGGTCCTGTCACTGTCAACCTGTAGAATATATCTGTGTATGCAGGGTCTACCAAGGATGTAGGTAAGCATACTCACAATACTGAAATGTGTCCAGTTTTCTTGAGCAGCTTGTGCTGTCAACACTAAAAAAGCACAAACTGTTTAGAACTGAGTAAATGAATATTCACAGTATAGCAGTTCTCAAACAATTCTTGTGCCAAAGGAATACATCTTAATAACTAGCTTTGTATGGCAGTTAATTGTAAAATTTGAAAAGAAAGTACATCCTCCCATGTATCTTGTGTTAGCATTTTGAGGGGTGAGTACATTTCTACACTGACAAGTGTGTACTGGAAGCAGCAACATTTAGGTCTGAGTACAAAATGTAAATCACTGGCTACACCCCTGGCTTCTGATATAAGAACTATACCAACCTTCTGTCTTAAACAATGATGTCCACAGCCAACAAGGATGATCTCCATCTTGGAAAGCTGAAAGGGCCACGCCTACCTGAGTTAGCAATTTATAGTACTGGGTTGCTATGACAGTGATTACTGCAATTACTACACAGCAGGCTGCATGCAATTAGCAAATGGTGGCCACTAATTGGTGCAGAGGCCATCACATGCTCATGTGCAAATACCTACAAAAGCAGGCTGCAATCGCTGCCAACAAACTCAATCATGCTGTTGCAGAGACTGACAGAGAAAGAGAGAGAGAGAGAGAGATAGAGAGAGAGACAGAGAAAAGGAAAAAGAAAAAGAAATAATACCAAATCATACAAAGGAAAGGTATGTGACACATATGTATTTACTGGCGTGTAGTAGATGTTTTGGAAGAGTAGTCTACATAATGTGAACCATTCACATGTGGCAGCAGTACTTATTTATGCACAGATGTCCTGCTTTACTACTGCTATGGACAATACAGTGTGTACCTGTGGGCAATGGGACATACCTGTGAAATGTGTAGCTCAGCATTAAATGTCAAAAATCTGATCCATGTTATCTGTGTCCTGTACCGTAGTGTTGCCAATGGCTGTTGGGGGGATTAGTGCTCCCATTATATAAACATGGGTGTGACAGAGCAATACATGCATGATAATCATATTAAAGTGTAGCTTAGCATTGGCAACTGCTGTAGCAGTCTAGTATGCTTATCTAGCATTTGTAGCTATATATACCCCCACTAATGTTAGTGTGTGTTCACATGTGTCACCTGTTTGTGTTGCAGCAATGCCCAACAGTTCAGCTGTGAGGTCCAGGGACATACAACAGTGTGGACCTTGTGTGTGTATGCCACACACATACTGAGAAATATATATGTGTCATATATATTCACATCTGTATATGTGCATAGAGCAGGGGACATATTGCAACTGTTTGTGAAGGGTGGAAATATACATGGTGGTGAAGGTTAGTATGCGCATATTTGTATGTAGGTTTAAGTGTGTGACGAACAAGACAACATACAGTGCTGGTATATGACATGTGGTGGTTAAACAGTGTGGGTGGTTTGTTCAGTTTGCAATGTTGAAGCCAGTGAGGCCTGCTAAAGCTACCTGGGCTGTGAACACTTTCAATGCATTTATCACAAGACTGTGTGATATTATTACATTACTGAACACCTCACATCCTTTGTATAATTGATATTCCTACTATGAAAGGTGAAATGTATATGTGCCTACATATATATGTATATGTACACCAATGGATGTGTATATGTATATATACATATATATATATATATATATAGAGAGAGAGAGAGAGAGTCATATATACTCATACACACCTACATCTACTTGTTGCAATAGATTCTCTGTACTGTTGACTGACTGTGATGGTCAATGTGCTTGTGAATACATCAAAGATATGTATTTGTGGGATAGCTTAGTGGGAAACTGTTTATGTCATGGTATTATGGGTCCTTGCTTTGATCCCAGCAAAAGCTGTGCATTCTGTTGCTAGGCAGAAAAAGTGCTATGGCATACAGTGTGATTAAGTCCCTTGGCTTTAACTGGGGTGTGTCATTGGAGGCTAAAGCACTATATCTGTGATTATTGATTGGTACCAATGTTGAATCCAAATCCTGTGTGTACTGTAACACTACTTGAAACTCTGGGCCTGTACAGCAAAGTATGGTGTATGTCCACATTGCTTGCATCCACTGTTTTGTGTGGTCCCTGTATTCATCACAGATTACATTCCCCAAGATTAATGTTTTGTAAGTACTGACACACAGTATTGTATAGTACACACATAAAGCTTATCTTGATTGCCATACCTTTGTGTCCTGTAATTATGTCGGATGTGTGTGTGGGTATGTCTGTAACATGTCCTCTGTCATATGTGTGGTAAAACATATAACTGCGTATCTAGCAACATTTATAGTGGACTACAGCAGTATGTGACCTATATTCCCAATTGTGCACATATTTTGGCCACAGGTTTGCCATTAACAAGTTGTGTGGTATAATAGTAATACATTTACTGGACCTTACACTCATTGTGATGGATGGCATATTTCTTTACACATCAGCATGATGTATATCTGCTGTGGCTAGGTGGTGTATTGTGTTGCATATAGTGTGCCAGGTACTCTTGTATAGTCTTATATAGTGATTTTATTTTGTTGCTGTGCAGAACATGGTTCATTAGATAGAGTGAGACAGGCACTTTCAAGCAGTTGTGGAGTGAGCAGTGATAAGTGGTAGTTAAAGTGTTTCACTCTCAGTTAGCTAATAGGTTGCTATATATGGCAGTTCAGTGATATCTGTACTGTATAATGTTAAATGTGCCATATGACTTGCTCAGACATATTTTTTCTTTGTGTCTTCCAGGAATCATGGCACATCACAGAAATCCCAGCTATAGTAGTGCTGAAGATGAGATCATTACTAGCTGTATGATTCAGCACTACAGTCTAATGTTCTCACGAACCAGCCAGAACCAGCAGGACTGTACTGCAATGTGGCAAGATGTTGTCCGGAGGATCATTGAGGTAGGCCTGCATAACCGGACATATGAGCAGGTACACCACTACTGCAGTGATCTACTCAGATGTGTCCATCAGCATGCTTCTGATGTGCGGAGACAACAGCTTGCAACAGGAGGTGGTGTTAATATCCACCCCCCCCCTCACCAGAGTGGAGGAGCTGCTCCTGAGCCTTGTGGCACCTGTCCAACAACAACATCAGCAGACATACACCATGATGGAGGTTGGAGCCACCCAGCAACCACACATGGAGCATGCAGGTAACATGGCATATCTGTAGACTACTGTTATCTGTATTGGTAGATCATGCATATGTGAGATGTGGAGTGTGTAGTTAGAAGATGTGGAGCCTGTTGTTGTGCAATACTGATCATTTGGAACATAATCTGTAGGCCTGTGAATGTAAACTGTTGTTCTACTGTAAGATTGCAAACACACAGTAGCAATGCCACAGTTGTGGCCACTGACAAACTGTCTCATCTCTATGTAGGTCCCTCTGGGGTGACATCAAGGCAGCGGACAGATGCTGGTGAGTGTTTTCTACATTTATTATTGTAATTAAAAAGTGGATGTCATAGTTAAGGTGTAGGCCATATACACATGTAACACACCTACCCATAATGCATGCTGTGCATGTTTGGTTTAAGACCACGCACATCCCACTAATGTGATTAGCTGCCTCAAACACATGCAATACCCAGATCATCTCAAACAAATGTGGCTACACTGTAGTGACCACTGGATAGGCAAAGTTGATATTCAACATGCACATAACATACACAACTATGTCATACACAGAGCATTTTAACATGCTACACATAGAGGATTCACAAACCCTCTGTAAAGACACACTCCAGTATCCAAAATCTCATCCACACATTACACATAATATACCTGAGGGGTAGAGGCCTATCATGGGGCATTTAAACACTCTGCAACACACTACACATTCATGTCAGGGAATGCTCCTTATTGGCCTCCTTACAAACCCATGTAACAACTGGTTGTGAAATGGTGAATGTAGCCAATGTAGTATAGTTCTGGTACAGCATGATTAGTGCTGGTTTGGGAAACATTTGTAGCCTTGAGTGACCACATGATGCTTCATGATGATGGCCTATGGAACTATACCCCATCCAGTTATTGTAACCACAGTACTACGCATAGCTTTCATTGCTATACACCTCAATGTTGTGTGTGTGCAAACATATGCACCTCTAAACAATATGCATACCAATCACCATTTGCACAACTGACACATATATGTCTTGTGATGCTATTGAGTGGCTAGGTCATATGACACACATTGGGTATGTGTGATGTTTAAATATGCAGTTGTGTTTTGGCATGCCATGTCATGGATGACACTGACATGTCCACAATATGATCTACACTCACCATAACTACTGTACATTGGGTATGTGGACAAATGGTATTCCATCAATTATACATGCACCACTGATGATGTTGTGTGAATACTCATCATGCATGTGCTAAAACTGTGTCCACAATTATTTGCTAAAGACACAGAGGCTGTAATCAGCATTGGATACCTATCTGACACACAGATACACATCCAGCCATGGTATGTAGACCTGTGAGTTATGGTGCACAGTACATTACAGAGTTTTGAATACTTGCACAGCAATGTTGTGTCCATGCATGCATTGCGTTCCAGGGGGAGGCCAATCACCTAATAACAAAACACATGCATCAAAGCCATGTATAGTGTTAGTAACAAGGAATGTCTACACTTGCACTGCATGCTGTTGAGCAACACATGTCCTGCATGCTGACATGTGTGATATGACTGTTTTGCTTGTGATACTGTACCCCACCATCACCTGCTATTGTCTATGTCCTGAGATTGATGGTGTTTTGTGTGTGTGTGTGTGTGTGTGTGTGTGTGTGTGTGTGTGTGTGTGTGTGTGTGTGTGTGCGCGCGCGCGCGTCTCTGCTTTAGGGAGGAGTGTATTTGTGTGTGTGCATGTGTGCATGTGTGCACGTGTGTATGTGTGCATGTGCATGTGCACATGTGTGCATGTGCGCATATGTGCATGTGCACATGTGTGCATGTGCATGTGTTCATGTGTGCATGTGCACATGTGTGCATGTGTGCATGTGGTCTGACATCATGTTCAGGTCTTAAAGTGTGTTTCCAGTTTTCCTCTCACAGGTGCTGAGGTGGGGCTGGTTCAGTACAGCAGGGAACCTGATGTCACTGAGACAGACAGTGATCATGAGAATAGGTGTGTTGAGGCACAGGCAGGTTTGTCAGGGTCTGTTGTTGGGCCACCAACTGACAATACACAAGTCTCCATCCCATCCATGCACACAGTCATACTGCCTGTACATCCATCATCACCATTGCCCTTTGCTGAGGGACAGTGTACGATTGGCACTGACCAGGACAGTATGGTATCTATGGCACATGTATCAGGACACAGCAGCCACAGCCAGATGTCTGGAATGGTACCACATAGGCAGATGCCCAGGGGTTCTCGTCAGAGCACGGCTGGTCATCATGCCCCTGGCAGATGTTCCACAACTCTTTCAACTACACACATGTTCCAGGCTGTCATGGAGGCACAGGCACGAATGGAGCATCACACCAGACAGAGACTAAGGGCAGAGAGGGCTAATAACACCTCTGTAAATGACAGTATCCGTGACCTAGCAGGTGCCATATGTAATTACACTGAGGTCATTGATAGACGTTGGGGTGAGACATTGGATGTCCTACACAATGTCATGTCCATGTGTCAGGACAGTGTGGGACAGTTGAGATGTGGACATATGCCAGCAACATCAGCAGCTGGAGGTCACCGTGGATGTCCAGGAAGTCACAGCCACTCCCATAGTGCCAGTACCAGCCCCAGCAATGTTGGGGGGGCTGTCCATAGACCATCCTAGAAGACCACGTGCACATAGCTCTGGCCCGTCCCAGCAGGGACCTGGATCCAGTGGACATATGTCAACCTCTGAAGATAGTACCCAGTCTGGATTAGTACCTGATACTGTCTGTAGCACCTCTGCCAGGCACAGGTTCCATATCCGTGGCCAGAGACAGTGATCTGTAAAGCCTGCCAGGTACAGTCTGTAGCTGTCTCATAAATCCCCGTATATGGCAGCCACATGGTGGAACTGTGTGCATGCAGACACACACACATAAACCAGAAACCTAGGGCAAACACATACCCACACACATTACATCAACATTGGCCCATAACAGTACTCATGGCCCCCACACACACATGTCGATTGTATGGATCAGTGTAGGCCTCTGGCAAACCAACACACCCTGTGCATATGATGAAACCTGTGCCACCTCCTGTCATCTGTAACACTGATGCAGGAACAGGCTAACATGGTGCTGATGCACAGGGTGACTTTGATAAAGTATAGCATTGGCTGAATGTGTAGCATGTTGTCAGCAGTAAAGTGTAATGATATCCTTGAAGGTGTAGCTGAGCAGGCATGATGCATTAAAGCTGTAGCTAGCAATGTTGTACTGTTTACACCAGTGTTTATTCCAATTGTGTTTTGTTTGCCCATGTGCCACTTGGCTGATATGTGTAGTTGTGTCAGCATGTGTTATACAGTGGACAGTAAGCGTGGGGTGTGTGCAGCACAGGTTTGCAGGTGTACATTTGTGAACATGGCGGAGGTGCACTGTCTGCATGTACATGCATATTGGACATATGGGCAGGGTGACATACCCTGTATTGGCCAGTGTTAACACTCCATAGTTTCTATTGGTGGCCAGTATGCATTGTACTGCACACATTTTGGAACCTGAGTATGCATGTGTGTATATGACACGGGTTGACACTCTGCTGTGGGTGATGCTGTTGTTCCTATCTGTCATTGGTTTGCATTACTAAGGTTAACACTGTCCCAGCTGCATAATCCTGTATTAATGCACACTGTTCACCTACAGGGTTGCATGGACTGTGCTATCACATACACAAGAAATTCTCACTTATACAGTAAAAGTGCATTAGTCTCATGGACCCCTGCCATAAACTAAATATATAATAGAAGGTGTGATGTTATACCAAAAAAGAGTTTCATACCAAGAAGGGATAACCTCTCTGGTCAGTATCATTTGGAAAATTCAATCCTTCAATAAACATACAAGGCAAGCTTCAAAATACAAAATGGCAACGATTCCAAAGACAACACTAAAGCTTTCTTTACTGTTGTTAATAATCTACAGGGGAAATCTCAGATTGGGTCACAGTTAATGTAAATGGTCACAAAGTACACTTATCTGACTGACATTACCATTGTCAGACAGTTTGAATGTGGATTTCACCACCCTGTTGCTATACAAGGGCCACATTTCCAGACCTGCAGAACATAATACCTGATGATTCACAGACACTCTAGTTAAAACATCTCTAACAAGGTCCACACTACAGTGGTAATGCTACTGGACAGTGTCCCTGGCTGTGTCATACACAAGCTGACATATGAAGTCATCACTCACCTAAACGCTCTGTCCAGATGGAACCTCTATACAGGTTACATACATGTGGAATGACATATGGTAATGGTGTTCACAGTCCACAAGGATTGAGCTACATCTTCTTCTCCTTTCGGATGCTCCCATTAGGGGTCGCCACAGTACATCATCTGTTTCCATGTCTTCCTGCCCTCTGCATCTTGCGCTGGTCACACCATCAACCTGCATGTCCCCTCTCACGCCAGCCATAAACCTCATCTTAGGCATTCCTCTGTTCCTGTTACCTAGTGGCTTCATCCTTAGCATCTATTTCACAATATACTCTGCATCCCTCCACAGCACATGTACAAACCAACTTAATCCTGCCTATCTGGCATGGTCTACTAACCTTCAAACCTGGCCTGACCCTCTAATATACTTATTCTTAAACCTGTCCACCCTCGTCACACCAAGTGCAAATGTTAACATAAATTGATTAAGGGTAGAACTAAAACAGATCCTGGAAACTCTCACCCTGTAAGCCAGACCAATGTTATCTGGAAGGCTATGGAGCACAGCATTATGGAACTCATTAACAGAGACATTATGAACCTGCAAACACTGCACCATACCCACTTAGGTTCTCTAAAGGCCAGATCATGGCTCCTACACCTAGTAGACTTCAAGCCAGTCAACAAAGCTATAGGTGAGGAAGGGGAGGTCAACACAGCCAAGCTATAGCTCACCAGCAAATCATACCCATCCCACATACTGGTATTAGACAGAACCTCAACAGACTGACCATAAACGATTGTTAGATGATGGCTTGACAACTGACACACAGATGTAGGACACACAGTAACACTTGCAGCCTCCATGTACTATTCTATGCCAGTAACAAGTGGTATTCACCTGCACTCAGTCCTGGGACCACTCTTGTTTGGCATATAGCTTTCTTAGGTACAAGCAAACACAGTAGGGATATGTCTGCCCACGTTTGATGAAAATGCATACTGTGGGCTATATTTTATTCTCCAGATCACACACACACATCCTCCAAAAGGGTATCATACAGATAGATACCTGGTGTCAAACTCATGCTGTAAAGCTATAAGCCTAAGAAAACATAGTTATCCACTTTTAGAAAACAAAGTATCCCCAGAGTACCACATAGGTAGTAGCCCCCAAAATGTGAAAAAGGTACAAATGTATACATAGAGCCATGTGCTAAGTCATCTCTCCTTTGATAATCACATTACCAAAGGGTTTTGGAAATCCCACTGTGGAGCACATAAACAATAAAGGGTTTGCATGCAGATCCACAGAGGTTGTTGCACACCTATAATGATTAGTCATCTTTGCCAAACTTTGCTTGCTTTGGAACAGGTTTCAAATATACCTCAAGCATAAACCCTCACTCACACTCTTCAATAGAAACTGTGTTGAGTGGATTTGAAACGGAAGCTATAGCCCAGGGATCACTGCAGTGGCTAAGCTTGTCACAAGCATACAGAAGTGACCTAAGGTTTGGAAAGCGCCAGCATGCTCTGGCAAAGATAACACATGTGCTCATGCAGAAAGCAGAGTACCCACCTATGAAATACTTGAGGTCACATGTATGTATATGGATTTGCCCCACAGCTACCTTACATGTGTAATGCGCACACAGTTGTCATTGTGATATGTCATACACTATAAAAATCAAAACCCACTCCACAATGGCCAACAGTGTCACACACCTGGAGCACAGACACACACACACAGTCAGCAAGTGCGAGATTCAAACTCTTTCCTAACTACATTATGATACTACAGCAGTACGCATTTACACTACGCGCTATACACATTATTGGGATTTCATCTTTCCACAGGTATATTTGTAGGATGGTGACATCATTGTACTTGACAAAGATGAGTATACTACTTTTAAGGTGTTTGAGTAGTCTCCAAAAAGGTTGCACCTACCCAGGGCGACACACATACACACAGTTAGCAAGTGCAGGATTCAAGCCCCTACCTAACTACATTATAATACTACAGCAGTACACATTTACACGATGGGCTATACACATTACTGGGATTTCACCTTTCCACAGGTATATTTGTAGGATGGCGACATCATCGGACTTGACAAAGATGAGTATACCACTTTTAAGGTGTTTTAGAGTAGTCTCCAAAAAGGTTGCTCCTACCCAGGGGGGCACACAAACACACACACAGTTGGCAAGTGGAGGATTCAAACACCTACCTAACTACATTATGATACTACAGCAGTAAGCATTTACATGACACTCTGTACACATTACTGGGATTTCACCTTTCCACAGGTATATTTGTAGGATGGTGACATCATCGGACTTGACAAAGATGAGTATACCACTTTTAAGGTGTTTGAGTAGTCTCCAAAAAGGTTGTTTCTCCACAGGGAGACACACACAGTTGGCAAGTGCTGTGTTCTTAATCCAAACTAAGTATGTCTTTACACTTCAGCAAGCAATATGGAGTTACAGAGTGCAATACAGACATTACTTGCTGACAGTTTGCACAAAGATTTTTTTCACATTTGCTAACCTCAGCAGGCTTATCATACTAGGTGTATTGTGAGTGTATTGTATGAATAGGTCATGACCATATCATATATGGGTTGATGCACCACATGCTGGCACACACAGGGTCAAACCTTGAGTAGCATCTTACCATCACCTACATGATACTGTAATATAACAGAAATATGATAAACTTCAACAATTGGCTGAGCTTCTGGTGTCATTCAAAGGGGATCCAGTCTCTGTCTGCCTGTGATGACATGATAGACAAGCCTTGTTGCTTCACTACAGATGGTTTGCACCTGTCACCCCTATGCTTCTGAATACTGGCCAAGGCTCATGCTGTCCCCATATTACCTTTTTTAGTTAAGGCTCAAAGGTTCATAGGTTCATAGGTAGGTACTAGTCTATCAGCCCTGGGGCCTATACAAGGCCAGGTAAAAAGGTACCCTGGCCTTTGCCACCCAAGAAATGTATTTTCCTGTGCCACTGTCGTGCAGAGACACAGAAGTGATCCCCAGGGTGAATTTCCTATTTCTCATCCAATAATCAAGATTTTCCTTGAAGAATGTTAATGAGGAACTTTGTTTGATATAGATAGGTAGTTTATTCTGGAGTATGTGAAGTCTGTGGGACAGGAATCTATCCCTCCGGCATGTTCTGTTTATTGTGGTGACAAGGTTTAGGCCCCCAGAGCATGTAGGTTCATAGGTAGGTACTAGGCTATCTGCCCAAGGGCATTTATAAGCATAGCCAGAATTAGTTGGCTTTCGCCTTCCTTTTAAATTAGTTTCCTGGGCCTCTGTCTAGCAGGGCCACTGAAGTGATCCCAGGGGTAAATTTACAATTTCCCATCCACTCATCAAGATTCCTCTTGAAGAGAGTCTGCAAGGGGCTCTGCCTAACATCAACTGGGATTCTATTCCAGAGTGAGGGGACAGGAATCTATCCCTCCAGCATGTCCTGTTTATTGCTTTGCTGAGGTTTAATTCACTGGAGCATGTGGCTCTAAGAGATTTGTTTTTCTTGAGGTGGAACATGTCCATTAATTCTGGGTTGGACATGGCCTTATACATCAGGCATAGATCACATATGAGCAAGCAGTAAGCAACCTAGTAGAGCTGGAGTTTTTTTAGTTGAGCTGCATAGGGCATCTCTTTGAGGTCCATGATCCTCTTGGTGAAGTACTTCTGTGGTCTTACCAGCTGTTGCATGTGCCAATTAAGGTACATACCAAATGGGGCACTGTACTCTATTATGGGCCTAATGAGTGATGAGTAGAGGGGCACAATGACGTCTCTTGATCTAGAGGTGAACCCTTTCGTGATTAGGTGGGCTACATAGAAGGAATAACTAACCACTTTGCCAATGTGATTATCAAAGGAGAGGTTACTATCTACCTGGGTCCCCAGGTCCCTAATTACATTTTCCATACCTAGTGGATTACCACCTATGTGGTAATTTTTGGGCACTTTGTTTTTTCCAAAGGGGATGACTATGCATTTTTTGCCATTCAGCTTGAGGCCATGGTTTTGACACCAGGTATCTGTCTCTGTAAGACCTTTCTGGAGGATGTCTGTGTCAGCCAGAGAGTCGATTATGGCCCCCAGTTTACAGTCATCTGGGAACTTGGTCAGCCATAGTCCTCCCGTGCTTGCCTGTACCTCAGAGACATATATACTGAACAGGAGGGGTCCTAGGACCGAGACCTGTGGGATGCCATTTGTGACTGGTTTAGAGTCGGACATGGCACCTGCAACTCTGACCATGTGTGTTCTATCCATGAGCCAGTTGGCCTCCCATCTCGTGACATAGGGGTTAATGTTCAAGCTGGTAAGCTTGTCTATGATGCCAGAGTGGGGAATGGTGTCAAAGGCCTTAGTGAGGTCCAGGTAGGCTCTGTGGACTACCTTCCCTTCATCTATGGCCTTGGTAACTGTTTCAAAGAAGTCAACTAGGTTTAGGAGGCAGGATCTGCCTTTAACAAAGCCAAATTGGGTAGGGTCCAGTATCTGGAGGTTCCCAATGTCTCTGTTTATGAGTTCCATGGTAATTCGTACCATAGCTTTGCAGACCAAGCTGGTCAGGCTTATAGGGCGATAGTTGCCAGGTTCTGTTGTGGCACCACCTTTGTGGAGCAGGATGACTGTTGCTGTACACCATTCTTTGGGTTCATAGCCTGTGGTAAGGTTGAGTCTGAACAGTGAATGTAGGTGAGGGTTTAGTTCCTTTGGGAGCTCATGTAAGACACAGCCTGGACACCATCCAGTCCCATTGATGCTGTGCTCTTAGCTTTGGAGATGGCTGTTTTTACCTGCATGTCCATGAAGTCTGGGGCTCTGCATTCTTCTGAGATGGACACGGTCCCTTGTGGGGGTGAGGGGGGTGAAGTTTGCACTGAACTTGTCCACCAGGATGTTGGCAATGTCAGTTGGTTCAGTGTATTTTTTGCCATTTTGCAGTAGTTGAAAGCATATCTGAGAGTTGCCACCTAAATGTTTGATATAGCTAAAGAAGGCTTTGTGGTTATCTTTATATTCCTTGCCAGTTTTCTTTAGAAACTGGACTTGGATTATTTTATGAGCGATCGTAGTTTCTTGCTAATAATGATCAGTGACGCCTTTCCTTTTTGGAATTTTGCTCTATCATGCGTTAGTTTACTCCTTCTGTTGTATAGCTTATTTATGGGCAAGGACCACCAGATTGGTTTCTTCTTTTTGGAGGAGTGAGTCTTGGTTTTAATTGGGATGGCTCGATCCATGCATCCCTCTAGATGCTCATAGAATGAACTTGTAAAGGATTCTGCAGATTGGATAGCATTATCCTGTAGCAAGGGGGCTTTGAAACTTTCCACTTCGGT
The DNA here is from genome assembly GCF_019279795.1 of Protopterus annectens. Lineage (NCBI taxonomy): Eukaryota > Metazoa > Chordata > Ceratodontiformes > Protopteridae > Protopterus > Protopterus annectens. Next base: position 1,753,954,693 of record NC_056733.1, on the reverse strand, counting down.
TTTGAAAAGTGTGAAGTTTGCTTTTGAAAAGTTTTTCACAGTGGTTTTGTTGACTGGGGGGGGGGGGTCAGGATGTGGATGTCCAGTGTGATTACTTCATGATCTGATATTACCAGCGAGGGGTTTACCTCTGGTGTGGAACACTGATCCCCCATGTTGGTGATGATCAGGTCCAGTATGTTGTCACCTCTAGTGGGCGAGGTGACCAGCTGTTCCAGGCCATTTGAGTTTATAAACTCTAGGAAGCATTGGGCAAAGGACTTTGTACTTGAGTAATTCTCCCAGTCAATGTTTGTGTAGTTGAAATCTCCTCATATCATGGTGTTTGGTAGGACCTTTATATTTCCCAGTGTTCTCAGGAATACTGAGTGAGGGTCCTGAGACAAGGTATGTGATCTATAGCAGGCTACGATCTGATAAGCAGCTTTGCCCAATGTTAGTTGCACTTGCATGGTCTCCAAGGCCTCGTGCTATGCCACTAACCTGGAGGTGTGGGTATCCTTTATGAAAATGGATACACCCCCTCCTTTAGTATTTCAGTCTGGGATTTGGGGCTGACGCTCTGAGGGATTGGGATTTCTTTAAGTGGAGCATGTCCAACAGCTCTGTGTTTGACATAGCTTTGTATGTTAGGCAAAGATCACCTCTGAGTAGGCGATATGCGACAGAGTAAAGCTGTAGTGTTTTGAGACGGTCTGTGTATGGCATGTATTTGAGGCCGCTAATCCTCTTTGTGAGGTATTTCTGCAGGCTTTCCAGTTGTTTTAGATGTCTTGTGAGGTATACAGCAAAAGGGGCATTGTACTCTATAGTGGATCTAATGAGTGATGAGTAGAGGGGAACAATGACCTCTTTTATTCTGCATGAGACACTTTTGTGATGAGGTGTGCCCCGTAGAAGGATTTTCTGACTACTGTGGCGATGTGATTATCAAAGGAGAGTCTACTGTCCACCTGTGTCCCAAGGTATCTTATCACACTGTCGGTGTTAAGTATACTACCACCTATGCTGTAGTTCATGGGTACAGTGTTTTTACCAAAGTGGATGACAATGTACTTTTTGACATTGAGCTTGAGGCCATGGCTTTGACACCAGGCATCTGTCTCAGTGAGGCCCTTTTGTAGGATGTCCACATCGTTAGTGATCTCGATAATGGCTCCTAGTTTGCACTCATTTGAGAACTTCATTAGCCAGAGACCTTCCATGTTAACCTGTACTTCAAGGAAGTAGATACCAAACAGGACAGGACCAAGGACTGAACCCTGTGGTACTCCACTTGTCACTGGTCCAAAGTCGGACTTGGAGTCTGCTACTTTCACAGTGTGGGTTGTGTCAGTCAGCCAGTTGGCAACCCATCTTGTGACATAGGGATTTATACCTAGTTTAGTGGGTTTATCCATAATTCCAGAGTGGGGGATGGTGTCAAATGCTGTGGCAAGATCTAGATAGGCTGTGTGAACCACCTTACCCTTGTCTACGGCTTTGGTGACTGCTTCAAAGAGGTCTATCAGGTTTAGGAGACATGATCTGCCTTTTACAAAGCCAAAATGGTTGTGGGCCAGAGTTTGGAGATTACCAATGTCTTTGTTTATAAGTTCCATGATGATACTTTCCATGGCCTTGCAGACCTGGCTCATACGGCTAATGAGGCGCTAGTTCCCAGGGTCCATGGTGGCTCCCCCCTTGTGTAGTGGGATAACCGTCGCTGTGAGCCATTCAGCAGGTAAAAAGCCTGAGGTGAGGCTATGATTGAACATGGTATGTAGGTATGGTGCCAGTTCGTTCTGTGGTTTGTGTAGAACATAGCCTGGGATGTAATCTGGTCCCATGGATGCTGTGTTCCTGGCTTTGAAGAGTCTTTTTTACCTGTGCAGCCATGATGACAGCAACTTTGCATTCTTCCGGTATAAAGATGTGCTCTTTCATGGGTGAGAGGGGAGTAAAGTTAGCACTGATCCTATCTGCCAGGCTGTTGGCAATATCAGTTGGGTCAGTATATTTAGTGTCATTGTGCTGTAACTCAGAAAAGATCTGAGTGTTGCCATTGAGATTCTTGACATAGCCGTAGAATGCTTTGTGGTTGTCTTTAGAATCAGTGTCAACTTTGTTTTCATAACTAGCTTTGGAGAATTTTATCAGGGATTGCAGCTTCTTCCTGTGGCTGACCAGGGAGCTCCTCCACTCATGGGATTTTTACCCTCTTTTGCAACAGTTTCTTCCTTCTGTTGTGCAGTTTGTTTATGGCAGGGGACCAGCAGATTGGCTTCCTTTTCTTGGAAGATAGCGTCTTGGTTCTGTTTGGGATAGCATGATGCATACACTCATGTAAATGCTTATAAAGTGCAATTGTGAAGGATTCAGTAGTCTTAACAGTATTGTCCATCTGCATGGGTGTCCTGAAGTTCAGCACTTCTGTCTTAAGAAGCATGAAGTTGGCTTTGGAGACATTTTAACATGGTTTCCTTAATGGGGGATGGGTCCAGAATGTGGATATGTAGGGTAATAAGCTTATGGTCAGATGGGATCAATGAGGTGTTGACTTCAGGTGTGGAACACCGGTCACTCAGGACAAACCAAACCCCATAACCAACACAAATAACCACAAAGTTAGCTAAATGCTACTCATTGCCAGAAGTCACAGCCTCCAGATGCACACACTCGAGGCACATCTCAGTATGGAGAATATTGATATCTGTGTAGTAACAGAAACCTAGTTCAAGGCTCCAGAGAGCACACCAGTGCTACCAGGATACTACTCATTCCATACCTTCCAGCATCAGGACCTGGATCATAGCACATAGGGTGGGGATGTATCCATATTCATCAAGGATACCTACACCTCTCTCTACATGCTCTGTACAGGATATGTACCCATAGAATGTTACACAGCAACATTATTCACACTCCACAGGGGTGGGGCCACAAAAACCCCTTGGCATTCATGCTCTATGAGCTGACAAGTCTGCTCTTTAAGGCAATGGAGCCAATCATAATGGAAGTCAACAATAAAGAGATTATGAACCTTAACACAGTTGAGCACACCCAGTTTGGCTTCATCATATGCAGATCACACCTCTTGAACTAGGTGGATTTCTTTGAGACCATTACCCAGGCTACAGATGATTGTAATTAGCTCAACACAGCCTACCTATACCTCATTACAGCCTTTGACACCATTCCCCAGTCAGGTATCATAGATGAACTCACCAACCTGGGCATGAATCCATACATCACAAGATGGATTGCAAACTGGCTCACAGATAGATTCCACAAACTAAGAGTTGCTGGCTACATGTCAGACTCTACACCGGTAACAACTCCCTCCTGTTTGGTATAGACTTCTCAAATGTACATGCCAACACAGGAGGGTTGTGATTGACTAAGTTTGCTAGGAATTGTGAAGTGTTTGCCATAATAGATTCCCCGGATGACAAAAATATTCCTCAGAAGGGACTCTATGAGACAGATATGTGGTGTCAGAATCATGGCCTCAAGCTCAGTGTGGAGGAATGCATAGTGATCCCCAATGGTGAAAACAAAGTACACACAAACTACCACATAGGTGTTACCCCCTTAAAACTGACAAGGTAATACGGGATCTGGGGACACAAGTAGATAGTCATCTTTCCTTTAACAACCATGTTGCCAAAGTGATTGGAAAATCCTATGTGGCCCACCTAATCAATAAAGGGTTTGCATCAGGATCCAAAGAGGTAGTGGTGACCCTCTACTCTTAAGTCATCAGACCCATAATTGAGTACAATGCACCATTTTGGATGTACTCGACTACGCTTATCCAGCAGCTGTAGAGACCATAGAGGTACCTCACCAAGAGGATTACTGGCCTCAAACAGTTGTGTTATGCAACACAACTGGTAGAACTAAATCTGTTCTTTGTTGCGTACCTCCTACGCAGAGGCACACTCTGCCTAACATACAGAGCCATGTCCAACACATAACTGCTGAGCATGCTCCATCTACAGATAACAAAATTGAGTCACCCTACATGCTCCAGGGATATGAACCTCATCACAACAATGAATACAACATGCTTGTGGGATAGAGTACCATCCCAGACACTTGCCTTACTGTGGAACAGAGTCCCAATGTACATCAGACAGAGCCCCTCGCTGACACTCTTCAATAGGAACCTTGATGAGTGGATGGGAAACAGACAATTCACGCCAGGCATCACATCAGCAGCCCCACTAGAAAGGGGCTTAGAGTACTAACTATTAGAACAAGGGCTTGGGAGACTACCCAATGGGGTGGTGAAAGCTGCACAACTTGCCTAGGCTAACATATGCCTTATTGAAGATAGGTTCATAGGTATGTAGTAGACTACATGACAGGTACATGTCCAGCAGTTGTAGGAACCATGATCTGCTCCTGACCAAGCCAAAATGGGTAGGGTTTGGTGTTTGTAGGCTCTCAATAGCTCTGTTTATGAGTTCCATAATGATGGACTCCATGGCCTTGCACATCAGGCTTATTAGGCTTATAAGACAATAGTACCCATGGTTGGTTGTGCACCAACACTCGTGGAGTGTGACACACATTGCTGTAACCCATTCAACAGTTTCATATCCTGTACAGACAGTGAGTCTCAACAGACTGTTCAGGTGCAGGGTCTGTTTGTTTTGGAGTTCACATATGACACAGCCAGGGAAACCATGTTATCCCATACATGCCATGTTTTTAGGTTTGGAAAGAGCTGTTTAACCATTCTATATGTGATTTCTGGGTTTTCACAATCTCCAGGTATGATAATGGGCCCTTTTGTCAGTGAGAAGAGGGTAAATATGTATGAACCTGTCTGACAAGATGTTGGCAATGTCAGTCATGTTCATGTATTCATTTGCAGTTTGCACTGACTCAGAACATATATGAGTTTACATTGATATTTATGACATAGCGAATGAAAGCTTCATGGTTCTCTATGGACTCTTTCATCATGTCTTGGATAATGTTAGGAGTGCTCATTGTTTCTTGATGATACTGATCGGAGTATTATTGATCTTTTTTGTTTTTTCACTTTCTTTGAACAACTTAAGTACTTGGAGTACATAGTTTGATTATGACAGGTGTCCAATATATTATATGGGTCTGTTTTCATATCAGTGTGTGCACAAGGCAGGATTGGTGAATAATGTCAAGTGTCTGGAGTAAGAACTGCAACTGCCAGATATGTGTGGCCCACTGCTGTACTCAGACATGGCCTAAGTGTGTGAGCATGCCCACTATGACCTTTCAGTATGTTGCTGACTGAAATTTGCTAAATTTGTTTAAGTGTGTGAGCATGCCCAGTATGAGCATATATACTATATGTGTGTGAAAATCAAGTTGTTTTTTACTTCAGGGCTCACCTTTGTGTTGTACATCAACAGGAAGCACAGTGTGCCTGCAGGGCTTCCATGAGTCATTCTACATACAGTGGGGACAGCTATTATTTGTACATTTCTACCTGGGGGGCACACCTGATTGTTACTGTGGGTGTACATAGGATGAAGGGTTCACCTGACACTTATACACATTTGCTAGGCCTGCACTGCTATGTCAGGTACTCCATTTCAGTCTGTACTGTTGCCTATCGTACTGGCTTGAGGCATACCACTTCTCTACAGACCTTAGCTTCCAATTACACGCATATTAGTTTGTGACTTCATAGCCTACCCAACCCATATCACACTGCCTGGCCAGCTGTTATCTATCTGCATAGGCCGGGGGGGAGGTTACTCATATGCCTCTTCAGAGGGCATGATACAGTATTTTTTGTGTTTGCGTTTGTCTACATTTGTCCTGCTGGCTGTGACTGTTAGGTATGTGACTCCCTCAACTGGTATGTGTGAGTGAGTTAAGTTGTGTCTGTGCCAGTGAAATGCTGTCATGGCTTAGTGGTTCAGTACTGTGACTATAGTGCACAGTATCCTGAGTTTGAGCCCTGTCACTGCTTTTTATTTTCCTGCTGGGCAGACCAGACTGCTTAAGGAACAGTAAAGCAGGTGTGAGCGTGTTTACCCGACTTTGCTCAACTTTGCCCAACCTTGCCTGACTTTGCCCAGCATTGGCCAACATTGCTTAACGTTGCCCGACGTTGCGTTGGTTAGCGCGGTGTGCAGCTACATGCAATTGTATTTAAATATGCTCAATACTGGTAAAATGTGCTTAGCAGTGCTTTATATTGCTTAAAATAGGGCACTCATGCCTCAGGTGGTGCTGCAGGGCTGCCTATGTCGGAAGCACATAGTACACTTCCTATACATGTTTGAAAACAGGTAGTGTCAAGTTAGGCATCCCTTTTACTGTATGTGCGAGTCAGGGAGAGGTGTCATTTCCAGGGTTCCTACTGAGTCAGTGTATGTGCTATGCGTTGCCTCTTTGCCAAGGCCAGGGCATACTGGGTACGCCTCCTTCTGCCTACTGGGGCAGGCTCATGTTGTTCCTCCTCCGAGTCACACTGTGCCTGTGCAGGCCTTGGCAATGGTGGGGGGCTGTTTGGCCCTGCCCCATGCTGTTCCTGCTGCAGCTGTTTTCACAGGATCATATTGTGTAGCATGGCACATACCATGACAATTTGGGTACATGTAGTTGGTGAGTACTGCAAGGCTCCACCAGATGTGTCCAGGCACCGGAACCATGACCTGAGCATCCCAAACACATGCTCAATAATGTTTCTTGTTTGTGCGTGTGCCTCATTATGGAGTTCTTGTTCGGGTGTGTGTGCATTTCTGATGGGTGTCATCAGCCACGGCTCCAATGCATATCCAGTATCCCCCACTAGGTGACCGTCAGGGATGTCCCCACTGGCAAATCTCTGGTACAGCTGCGTCAGATGCCAGATGTGGGAATCATGATAGCTTCCAGGGCAGCCAGCACACACATTCATTATTATGCCCTGGGCATCGCACATGACCTGGCAGTTGATGTAGGGGAAGCCCTTGCAGTTGATGTAGACCCTACCCCGCTCACCGGGTGGTGCTTTGATGTGTATGTGCATACAGTCTATTGCACCCACTACCTCAGGGTATTCTGCTATTTGGTGGAAAAGACGCATATTGCTGGCTAATGCCTCATGGGAATTGGGAAAATATATGTGCTCACTGACATGTGCTGACATGGCATCCAGGAACTGGTGCAGTACCCTGGATGCTGATGCCTGTGAAATCCCCATCATATCACCAGTTGGTCTCTGGAAGGTACCTGTAGCTAGTATTCTTACGCCAACACATACCTTGGTATCCACTGGGATGGGTTCCCCTCTGTTGGTTCTGTGTGTGAAGCGTGGCTGGCACAGCTCAACAATTTGCAGCAGGAGGTCTCTGTCCACCCTATAGCGCTCCACTATCTCCAGCTCATGTAGCCCCTGGTAGGTTACCCTGGGTCTGTACACTCTTCTCCTTCTCCTCACTGTGGGTTGCTCAGCAGCATTCACAACATCACCACCTTCAGCACCTTGCACATGTTGGTTTATGATAGCAAGAGCAGCCCCTGACATTTTGTCTGACTTTAAAGTTTTTAAGATTTCCATCTTTGTATACTGCAGTGTTGCAGAGTTCTTGAGAAAAAACAGGGAAGAATGCTGTTTGCAGAGTTTAAAGTGCTGGGCTGGGCTAGTCTGCTGCCTGTGTAATTGGCTGACTCTGATATATTTCACCTGGCAGCTCTGCTAGTTCTCCTTGGTTAACTTCCTATTACTTCTTTTCCTTCCTTTTCCCTTTCTGTTTCCACCCAGGGCAGCGCCGCGCAAACAAGCGCAAACACATGCACAATGGCGCACACGCTGTATGCCCGTTTGCAAGAAATTTCAGATATTTTCACGGCATACACCATTGGTTTCTGGTTTTCAAAAAGGACAACTGCAGACACGCCTTTTGCAATCCTGAGCAACTCATGGCAAACGCAGGACACTGTGCTCCAATAAGCATACAGCCTTTCTGACATACCCCCTCATGATGTCACCTATATTCTACTCTACTACTCACCTACTCCTACACTTACACTCTTGGGACATGGCTCACATGCTGGGGAAAATAGGGATTCACTATCCTTATCCTAATTTGCATAGGATTGCCTACTAATGCTTGGTTACATCTCTCACACTGAGCTTCCCCCCCTTTAGCAACCAGTACTCAGTGGCCATGTTGTCTTCAACCTGCCATTCACCTGCATGGCAGGATAAGCTTTATAGTGAAAATGCCTATTTTGGCTATTTTGCAATTATTTTATTGTTTTTTTAAGTGCTGCACGTTTGCATGGCGCTGCACTATGCTTAAACATCAGAGTTCGGGGAAAAAAATTAGATTTTAATAATTTTAAACATTTAAAAATGCCAATGGCCTTATATTTGGCCATTGGCATGCTTCCTCAACTGGATGCATCCTTTATTTGGAGCTGTCATAGCTCCGTTCAGCAATTTGCAGAATGGTGCTCCGTTACCAATGGAGTACATTTCTGCAAATAACACTACTCTTCCACGGACAGGTTAGTGTTTCCTGGATTGCAAATTTACCTCATTTGCATAGCTTTCAGCAGCAAATGAGGTAATTTGCATACCATGATGCTGTCCGTTCAAGAGTAGCTTTAGAAGCTCTCATGCACGCCCCTGCCGGCTGTTGCTGGATCGCTCGGCAGACATATTGACTGTCTGATGTCTTACTCTACTCTACAACTCCATGCAAGCTTTCATAAATCCGGCCCATCATATTTCTTTTATGTGTTGTTATTGGTTACTAAAATAATCTGACTGACACTGGTACAGATTTGGTTAGTGCATTAAACTCTAATGGGATAGGGGATACCTGAACTTGTCATATCTGGCAATTGCCCACAATACAAAGGTCAAGAATCCAGATAATTTGTGTGCGAACAGGAATTTAGGTATATAATATTAAGCCCATGCTAGATGCAAAATAAAGAACAAAATAGAGAACTAGTCAAAGAATGAACAATCTCATGAGAAAGCCATGTAGTAAAAGTTACTAGGATTGTTATCTCCTAGTTTCGAAATACAGGAATAATCAATTGCTGGGACTCAATCTCTCACCAATTTAACTAATAATGTGCAAAACATTTTAAAGCAAAATTCCTACTAATGCTACATTATTTATGCATTAAATCAATACAAAGTAAAGGAAATCCTTTTGAGAAATCAATAGATACAGAACTATTATTGACACCAGAAGGCTACCAGATTTGAAGAATAGATGCAGTTTAAGAATAAAAAAGCCATGTCAAAGTTTAGTGGTTGAAGGAGAAATATTTAGTTATGTTGCTGAGATAGGATCCGATATTATCTGTGAGGAAGACAGAAAGCTGAAGAAATGGAATCACAGGCATTTGTATAATATAAATACATTGAAATCCAAACAGTCAGAAATGCTAAAGCCAGTATTGTCACAGTTAAATAAAGGTTGTGAGAACTTTGGTAGCAAAAGGTTGAAAAAAGAATTTCTTAAACTTGAGTTTCCAAGAAAAAAAAATATTTTTTGCAGCAATATTTATCCCAACAGAAAGAGCAAATGCCCAGAATGAACAGTATTGTGAAATAAGTCCAATACAGAAGACCAGTGAATGAATGTGCATAACATATCTTGTTTGATGTTAATATCAAGTTAAGATTAATATAAAATGATCATTGTCATTTATTTTATGTTACTTCATCAACTGTATATATATATATATATATATATATATATGTGTGTGTGTGTATAGAGAGAGAGAGAGAGAGAAAGAGGGACAGTGGTGTAGTACTCAGATGTTCATTTCTGATTTATATAAATTATATGATACAGTTGTGTTTTCATTTATATTGATTTTGAGATTGTGCTGCCTCTATGTTCTCAGATTTCAAAGAATAAAAAGGTTGCACAGACAAACCAATTAGGAAAAATACTACAAGAAAAACCTAGCCAAGTTGGAGTTTTCACTGTGTGATACCGTAAACCACTTGTAATAGAGTCCATGACTTTTTCCTTTTTAAGTCTTTATGGACACATTCAGGCCAATAAAGACAACACCCCTCCCAAGGTTCCAGATTTAGTATATTTAAATGGTATGAGAGGCACAGTGTCCATGTATGGTGAGGCGCATGTGGGTAAAATGTGGGACTGTAGCAGAATATTTTTACTATAAAAGCCATACTCTGTTAAAAGCTTGTAACAGTCAAGCTGCTAGAGCATTTTTTTGTTTTTTGTTTTAATAAAGTAAGTTTTGGACTTTTCACTGGCCTTCCTTTTATTGTGGCTTCTACAGTATTTGGTGCTTTTTGGTGGTTTGAAAATATTTTTACTGTTAGGAGTTTTGATACTGTTTTTTATCATAAATTTCACAAAAGTATTTGCACATTAGAAACTCACACTTTTTTCTTTTGAACTTTACTCTGCAGCTAAATGCATACATACATATTTTATGAATAAATAAAGGGGATATGACATATTGTTTATAGATTTAAAGTTAAGGACCTAGCAACAGAAAGCTTCATGTCATATGGCTCACTTCTATAGAGTTCTCTTTAAATAACCACTTTAAAGAGTCTAGTCAGCCATCCTCATTGTCTATGTTGCTTACTCACCACCCCAACAAACACTAATATTGCATAGAATCCATAGTTCCTAAATATGGATAATATTAAACTGCAAACGTAATTCTACTGCTTTGGCAAGGGACACACTGAGCCTTACAAAATGTTTTCAAAAGATATTGAAACATGTTTAGTTAAAATCTCTTATTTAGTTTATTCACTTTCTTCCCCAGTTTCTGTTAGGACCACAACTATATACTGCTGCTTGTAGAACAATGGCTTAAAAGATGTAATTGATCTAATTCTATTGTTAACTGTTATACAATGTTGTTACTGAAGCCTTTAAGGTACCCCATCATTCATTCTAAATAAGAGTCACTGATCTTGGTCTCATCTACTGGTCACTCCCAATATACCTAAACCATATTTGAAATCTTTGGTCACTCACATAATACTGGAGAAAGGAGAATGGCTGAGTCTGAAGGAGTTACCTTGCTTTCTAACCTTAAACATCTGGGGGAGAGGGTAATAGAACTACATATCAGAATTATCTGATAGAAGGTTATCAGGTACGTGTGTTCATAAATTATCCAACATTCTCAGTTGTTGCATAGGCATTACCTAAGGATGAAACAGGTAAAATTCAAGCCAGGATGAAAAATAGAGTCATAGCTATGTGTCCAGAAACCCATACTTATATGATATTTACTAAATACATACCAAGACTGAGATAATGTTCATCAAAGGGTCCTGTTGTATATCACCCTGGTGACATATTAAATTCCAATCCCCTGAAAGGAAAGTAAGACCCTCATAAGATATATGTTTTGACATCGAGCCATCATTTCTATAATTTTGCCTGGGTGACAGTTACGGGAAAGTATATAACTGTATATGAGCTTTTTCTTTACTAGCCCCTGTATCCCTGAACTTTACCCCTTGACTATCATATACCTTCCAGCTCAAGCAAATTCCACTGTAAGTGGGCACATTGTAGACAAGAATATAATCACCCCCAGTCCTCAGTCCAATAAAAGAAATAGTAATCCTTTCTACATTTATTTATCTTTAATTTATGTTCATATTTATGTTCATTGTCTTATAAAAGGATTTCTTTCAACTTGCCAGTGAGAGATCAAACTTTTTAAATATGCAGACACTCTGGTCATGCCTCTCTTAGTTAACATGCTGACATTTCTAAGAAGATAAGCAGTTTATTTCTAAAAACTATATAGAAAAAAGTAAGGTAATGATGCAGGTCTAACACGTCAATGCCTGTACTGCTATCACCAAGTGATTGGTGAAAAAAAAAATTAAGAGTGAAAATGAAAATCTTGTAGTATAGTAACTTCGGATCAGTTTTAATAAGATGCATTATGGAAACCAGGCCGTAACTGTTGACTGAGAGCAGAAAAGTATTTGCCAAGGTAATCCACTGCTAACTAAATAGAACACAGACTATATTATTACATTCAAAAAATAAAAATGATACAAATAAAGTTCTGTTTGTTAGCATTCAGTCACTTTCAAAAAGTGATTAGCATGATGCTGTATTGAGAAAAAAAATGAGAAACTCATTAAAATGTGGATGCAGAATGCTTCTCCTTGGCACAAAAATTGCCTTTTTCTGTATTTCATTGATACTTTACTTCCTTTGGGTTGTGATGTTTCAGTTTTATGATTTTGTTTGTAATGAAGTTGTTTGCATACTTTTGGGAATTCACTTTAGAAGATTGAAAGCCCATAACATTGAAATTCAAAACATTGAGCCCAAAATCTTGAAAATTCAAAACACTGAATCCCATAACACTGAAAAAACATAGGAAAGCAACATGTACTATATTCCAGCACAACTACATACAGAAACAAATAAAAAACAAACCATATTACACTTCTTCAAATATAAGCAGGGGGGCAAGCCCCTCTGTACCTCCCACACCCCTTGCTACTTAAGTTTATCAACTCCTGAGATCGCACTACACAGAAGAAAACAGCAAACATATGATTCCACACTTCATGACTGCCTGTTTAAATTGTAAAAAACTATCCTCAACTTTCTTTTAGAAACAAACTTCACTGTTAAAACATTACACATTATTATATATCTCTCTGATACTTACAGGAGTTTCATAGGTAACCTCAGTCATGTTCCCCTCTTACTTGCTATACAACATAACACAGCTTAGTGTAGTGTAGTGCGATCTCGGAGTTTATATATTTAAGTAGCAGTGGATGTGGGGGTGCAGGGGGCTTGCCCCTTCTTATATGTTTTGTTTTTTATTTGCTTCTGTATGTAGTTGTGCTGGCATACATTAAATGTTGGTTTCCTATATTTATTCAGTGTTATGGGATTCAATGTTTTGAATTTTCAGTGTTTTTCAGTGTTTTGAATTTTCAAGATTTTGATCTCAGTGTTTTGAATTTCAAAGTTGTAGGCTTTTGATCCATTCGTTGATGTCCTAACATTTCAAATAAATCTGTTGGACAGAGCTGAATACCACATCATCCTGCTATGGGAAAGTCTCAGAAGTACGCATACATTTATTGATTTATTTATTGAAATTTGATTACTAGGAAAGTCTGACTGCATAGAAGCCCATTTTCAGTGCACGCCCAGGGAGAAAAGCTCCAAATTATTACAAACCATTTTAAGAATAATAATTTCACAATCTTCAAAAATAAAACAAAAACATCTGCAGTTTAAATAATTATAACAAATTATACATAATATAAGAACATTGGATAAGAATTGATACAAGTTATATGACAATTATTTAATATTTTGAGAAATTTTAGACAGTTTATAGAGAAATTAATGGGGGGGGGCCCGTGGTAGTGGTGCTGCGGTAGCGTTGTCACCTCACAGCAAGACGTTGTCGCGTTCGATTCTCAGCTAGAGTGTCTTCTGTGTGGAGGCATGCGTGAATGGGCATGCCTTCGTTGAAGGTTGTGCATCAGGGCTGGTAACTCGGCACGTAAAAATCCACTACCAAACATTAGCGGACCGGAGTTCCGCTCTGGCGACCCCTAACCGGGATAAGCCGAAAGACACAACATAGAGAAATTAATGGTAAATTAGTCTAATACAAACAGGAACTGCAATACAGAGTGAGGGGGGAAAAGAGGTTTATGGTATATTTAGAGAGAAAGTTAAGGAAGAGAATTTGATGTAAGTAAGTAAGTAAGTGAAGAAGGGAACGTAAGGAGGTACACTGAATCAAAAGGTGCTAGTTCACATATATGTTTTCTTTTTTTACTTTATAATGTTTCATAAGGAGCAGACTGGCTGTCTTATAGCCTTAGTACAAGACTCATCTATTGTGCACTTTATAAGGCTTCCCCAATGGTAGGCCAAGTCCTTATTCTCAGCTAATAACAGGTGGTCCCTGCCCAGAGCTGGGGATTACCAAATGCGAGTCCAAATACAGTGTTTTTTCACAATTCTCCATCGTTCTGTGCATGATTTCTGATTTGTGTTTGAATACTTTAAACCACTGAATGATCTATAAGCCAGTAAAACAACAGTAATTAAAGAAGTCTTCAGAAATCATGTGACGTGTTGGCTTTTTAATTTCAGTAATGTTATTTTATACTGGATGAGTATGAGTAAAAAAGAATGGAATTCAAATTATAGTGAAAACAAAAGATCCCTACTCAACTATGTGCAAGCTAGATGAGAGGTAATAGTAAAATCAAAAAACGTATTAATTAAACAGATGAAAAATATACTAGAAAGGGACAGCTGGCTGATGCAGGATATGACAAAAGTTCTAAAATATATTAGGAGTCCTTTTAGTGCCAGAAATTAATATCAGTTATTCACAGTTATAGCTACATAATGTTGATTAGTCCCCACCCATTTTAACACGCAGAACAGCAAAAATACTACTGTGTACCTACTTAGAACTACTCAGAACAAAGAAGCTGAACAAATAATTAGAAAGTAAAATAGCAAGTGTACACTCGCAATCCAAAGATTAAATGAGCACCCTGGGCTCCTCAGTATGCTGGAAATGGGTCAGTTGCAGGATTTGGGAAATGTTTTAAGTTTTGAGATGCATAACAAGGCTTTTAGTGATGAAAAACAACAAAGCTCACAATTAAGTCTCAGACACTTTCAGAAAATCATGTTTAACCCACAGAATAGCATTTAAAAAGATTGTAATTACTTTTTTCACATGATAATCATAAATCATTTATTTTTTTCTTATTAGATTAATAAAAGATGCAAATAATAAACATAATAACTACCACAGTACAATGAAATCAAGATGTACAGCTGTATGCAAAAGTAACATACAAAGTACTATTCGAAATACTACTACATAAAAAATGAAAACTTAAATCTTGTCTTCTTGTCCTTTGCATTTTGGGAGATTTAGAACATAAATAACTAAAATTAAACTTTAAAGATTATGCTTCAGCATTAGATGAATCATCTGCACAAGAGGAAAACACATTTTGTTTTTAAAACATTTTAATAAATACTTATGTTTGGGTTCTAAGACTTCACATAATACAATTTACAATAGCTCATATAAATACAGTTTTGGAGCTAAGCCAGCCACAGCTGTATATAAACATCATGCACAAACTCAAACATTGTCAAAGGTCACTATTTCCTGTTTGTTGACCAGAGATAAAGAACTGGTTTGAATTCTGACATGTCACTAAAACAATCAAAATATGTGTTTTGTGCTTTTCCTTTAATAGCATGTTAAGAAGTCATTCTGACAGAAGCAAAATTAAAGAGTGAAAGAAAAAGAGAGATGTCAAGTTTGGAAGATGTTCACAAACATCTCAGTTCCATATTACATATACCAAGTGATCACTTTGTTGTCTGTATATAGGAAGGTATATATATTAGTTTAAATTGAAAAGCAAACTACCATCATACTAAACTATCATTCATTATAATCACATAAAAAACAAACAGTAACCAATCTGTCCTGCTGCTACCTGAGTTCCATTTGTAATTGTCAGTAGCATGACTGCATATATTTGATCATACATATCAAAATATATTAAATAGCAATAATTTGTATTCTGTGCTCAAGGAGGCTTTGAAGCTGAGAAAGGCTCAAATAATACATCTCAGTCCTTTAGTCTGTACAAAACAGTGAAGAGTAAAATACATTCCCTTGTGTCTTTCTGAATACATGATCTGCTCCTAAATAATATGAAACTGTACTTAGAATAGGAATGAGAATTACATGTTTTGTAGTTTATGGAAAAGTAGAGTTTATGTGCACTTTGGAATCACTGCCAACATGAATGTCAACCATTGACACCTAGCCATTAATACTGATCTGCAAAAGCACAGCTTGTAAGAGGTGCCTACTATTCCCAAAGCAAATCATGCTTTACTCTGAGCCTGTTTTGCTATGAAGAACCATTAAAGCAGTGGCAACTGTTTCGAATCTTGAAGTAAATAAACATTATTTGGACTCTGAAAGCTCTAAATAGTCCATCCATTCAATTTTTGAGTTATCTCCATGTATCAATCATTGTTACAGTTTTAGCAAAATCAGGAACTGCCTAGTTCTGTAATGATACCTGTAATCATGTTCATACTAAGGCAACAAATTGTCATCTGGTTTTACTCAATTTTGAATGTTATGGAATGGATGCCCTCAAATTAGGTGAGCATTTTTTTCTTAACTCATTCATTCCTTAATAGGTCATATCCCATCAGACATGCAAAGCAATATAATCTACAAATGTATTTCTCCTGGGAGTTCTATATCCAGCCAATATACTGCAGGGAACTCTTAGGAGAAAGATGGAAGAAAAAATGTTCATTCAATCTCAAAAGGTTTAGGTGCCACTTAACCAAGGTAAAAGTACATTAGTCGTATATTGCAGATGGAAGAAAACCAAGAAGTGGCAACAGGAAATGAACACCATTAAGATTCTGTTTTATGTCTTCAAGCGCATTATATACAGCCTTGTCAAATGCATATATTCTTATGTTCATTAAAATATGAGGTGTTAGGAAATTTTTGAAACTATATTAAAAATACAAGTATATACTGCTTAATGACTTGCTTAATTTTTCACCTTTGCCTGCCGTGAAAGACAATTCAACATGCAGCAAGTCTTCAAAGTAGGCTACAACAATGTTGAGGGAACCACATGCATTTTTAAAAAAGTATTTTTAAAATGGTCACAAAATATCTACATTTTGAAATGTTGTCAGCAAAATATTAAATGATATTTTGTTTAGTAGCAGATGTGCAAATTATGTCCATAAATGAACAGTGATAAGATTCATCAAAAACAAGTGGCTAAATGGCTACTTGTTTGTCATTGTGCTTCTGATTGAAAATTACTTTATCTTAAAGGACTGATACAATTCATAGGCTGAAAGGAGTGTACTAGGCTAATGACACCTAGGGCCTTAATAAGCCTAAATGTGGCCCATAAGTTTTATGTTTTAGTCATTTATAGTGGTAATCATTGGGTTTGACATGATTTACTGACTTCCTCTGTCCATCAGAAACATAAGCACCAGACAGGGATGAACTTTCAATTTCCTCTCCAATGGTCCAATTTACATTTAAATAAGGTTAGAGAAGACGTTAGAAATAATAATAGTAGCAATAATAATAATAATAATAATAATAACAACAATAATAATAATAATAATAATAATAATAATCATAACAAAAATAATAATAATAAAATATTAGTATTGTTATTGCTATTATTATTATCATTATTAATAATAATAATCACATATTTTTGCTTATTGTTTCTAAAATTGAGATTCTATTTTCATCAGATGAAATCCAAGAATTATATTAATAACTTTTACAAGTATATTCTGGTCATTATCATAATTTCATTATAATTTTAGTGTATCAGTATATATGCAAAATGAATGCAGATTCTCAGCAGACAACACTGGAGAAGCAAACTAAAACTACTGGAGGTGGTAAATATAGGTAGAAATCAAAAGAGTTCTTTGGCCTAAAATGAAAAAAAAATTCTATAAAATGAAAATTCCACATTTTTACAACTCTTGGACAATCCAGATTTGGGATTTGCTAGTGTTTTCCCAGAAAAATGAAAAATCTGCATCTGTGCATATTTTTCATTTTAATTTTCTCATTAGTAATATTTAAGGAACATATTTTTTATTCATTTTTCATCTGCTATATGGCAAAAATGAATGCATAAGAGTGGATATTCTCTCATCATTTGTTGTTTGCACAAGCCTACAACATTATAATGCTGGGGATGTATGGACTTTTAACTATGCTGTGTTTCATCTTAATGTGGTTAGACAGATATAACTAATTGACTTCTTTTTAAATCCAAGAATTGTGAATTTTAATAGTGAGATTGTGGAACTATGGTGGGAGGAAGTCTCCCCTTATTTCTCTCACACACACACACACACACACACACACACACACACACACACACACACACACACACACACACACACACACACACGCTGTGTGATCTTAGAGATGACCTGTATAGAGCTTTAGAGGTGAGGGGAGTACGCTATCCTGAAAAATACTTTTCTAGAAAAATATTTTCATTTAATTTTGTGAATGGTAATGTTATGAATTGTCAAATTTATGTTTTCTTTGTGTTGCAATTTGAATTAGTGCCTTCTATGTCAGGATCTTCTTTCACTCACCGATAATGGTAGTACTCAGTTTTTTCTTTTTTCTTTCTTTTTTACTTTTAGAATCTGCTGTCATCATGTCACTGGATTGTGTTATTGCACTTTTTATGCATGCTATATTGAGTTCTTTGTTGCAAAATGAATTAACAATACTTTCTGCACATTCTTCCCATCCATTATACAGATATGTCACAATATCTTTACCAGACCAGTTGGAGCGTCTAACTAAGCTGAGATTAGAGTCAGCAAATCATAGGACATACCATGAGGTGCTGCACAAGATTGTTTCTTGACTACAGCATTACTTTTAGTGTTTTATCTGCCATCTCATCTTAATGCCTATTATACTAAGAAAACAATAGGGTGTTTCATTTTCTTTACAACCTAATTATGTTCTAAAGGATTACCATGGATAGAAATAAAATAAAGCATGTTTTTATCACATCTTCATCTTTTATGCAGTATTAATGTCCTTTCACTACTTTGGGTGTTTAATTTTATTTCATAATTTGTTCTTCTTAAAATAGCCCAGGAGCTGCCATCCAGATGTGTTTTCTTTCAGCTAAAAAAAATTATTTTATATTGCACTCTATATTCATACACTATGACTTCTTGAATTTCTTTTTCATGAGGTTGTTCTGCCATTTCATGTAGAATGGAGGGTTTCCAAGCTGCAGTTTAATTTATGAATTTCTGGAGATATTACTGTACAATCATTTGCCTTTTAATGTATGTTCAGTGCTGCAGTGCAATAAAGTACAATGCTTTTGTGATAGATCTGTCATTTTTCCCATATGATTTGTCATCAGTATTCATTTAGAACTGAAAATATAACATAGAAAGTGGCCAATAGACAGAACTCATAACTGGACTTTATAGAATATCAAAAGGAAATCCATTGATTTACCATTGCAAAGCAAGGGACAACTTACTATAGTAGTAGGAGTTAAATTCTTCCAATTGAAAAGCATTGATAAATCATGATTTGTTTAGAGTGATAGTACTAGATATCCCTTAGACAAGGACATTTCCCAAATAAAATCCATTAATTAATCATTAAGTTAATAATGTAGCTTCTATGTATAACCTGTGGGTAAATATATTATTCTGTTTGAGAAATTAACCTCATCTTTTAGTTTTCCCTTTTAATACCCAAAATTAATTTGCTAAGAACTCAGCTCGTTGAGATAAATTGATCAGGATACAACCAACTGAGCATGTTTTTAACAAGAACAAGCCTTAAACCTCCATGAGGGGTGCAAGTCTCCTGGACCCACTGAACTAGCACTTACTCCACAGCTGCACAAATAAAAGAGCAGAGAAATTTCCCAAAATGAAGGACTCACTGAAATGCACACTGAAACCATACAAGCAGTGAATTCTTGCAGAAAACAGTGATTAGTGCATTCAAAATTAAGGAGTTGAACTCAGTGAATACATCCTTTGGGAGCTAGGGCAAACGGAAGTGCAAAGAAGCCTTCTTTAAATGTGAAGATTCTTAAAATGATTTTTTACTGATTTATTATTTGTTTACTGTGAAATTCCAAATTGGAATGAGGCAATTTTCAGTAGAGGCTGTGGGAAAAATGCTCCAGACGCATGTCTTTGCAACGTGTGAGGAAACTGGAGCACCCGGAGGAAACCCACTAAAATGCAGGGAGGACATGCAGACTCCGCACAGAAGGCACTTCAGCCGAGAATTGAACCAGACAACCTCTTGCTGTGAGGTGACAACACAAACTGCTGCACCACTGTGCCATGTTGAGACTTTTATTTCAGGATGGTTCAGTAAACAAATGCATTATACTGCTGCACTGTCAAATTTACTTCTTTCTGTCACTTTTATTTGTTCATAGGTTCATAGGTAGGTACTAGGCTATCGGCCCTGGGGCCTATATAAGCCTAGCTAAAAAGGTTCCCTGGCTTTTGCCACCAAGAAAATTTGTAAGATTCTAAAAATAATATATGTATGGTAATAACCACAGTCCATGCATCATAGGATCCTAGTATGTCTATAACCTGTGTCTGAATATCATTACAGATAATCTGACTGCCGTAATTTGTGTTAACGCCAGGTCAAGGGGCTATTCTGTTCTCTAAATGTGCTTAAATCAACCCTTTATGTTTTGATTGCACTAAATGACTGAAAGAGTCACTTTTTTTTTTTTTGTGAAAGACGTTCTTTTCCTAAGCATCCCTCTCCATTTGCTCACTTTTTCAGACAGATGTGTTAGGTTGTCTGTGCTGCTTTTTCAGGTGTAACAACATACCCTACTTGCATCTGCACAGTAAACCTGCAAGAGCACATACTTGATCGGAAGGACAAACCACAAAGTTATAAATATCTTCCTTTTTAAGAATTTCCTGTACCAAAAGAATTAAATGCAATGGCCCTCATGATTTAAAAGCCAGAGACACAGATTCCAGAAGAAAGTATTGTAAGATTTCATGCATTTTCCATTGTGCCCACTGAGAAAGGTGAATAATTGCCCTGAAATGCCAAACAATGGAAGAAATGGCCAAGTCATGCATGTTGCCCATGTGACAATAAATAAGATGAACTAAGTAACGAATGCACTGCTAAAAATTTATATGTCCTACATATAACACCGTGAATGAAATTTCATTTTATGTGCCAAGCATTTGATTTTTAGTTACTTGCTACAAAAATCTAAATATGGCTGCCACTACTGTTTAATTTCTCTTTGCTGGACTTATGACATGAAGAAAAATGAGTATGACATAAGGGGTGGATGAAGTTCTTTACCTTAAAACATCTGTTAAGTAATGAATATGTAGTAGTATTCATTTCTATACAGATATCAAGAATGGTATGAACACCAGAAGTAATATAAGCAAACACCTGGGCTTCCTCTTTAAATTGGATGGACTGCATTTACAGTCCTCTCAACTGCAATACTAAATGTATAAAAAGGTATCTACTAATTTCATGTTTGCAGTATCTTACAGCATGTACGTTACTTTGAGGTAGAGTGACTATGGAGTTAGTTGTGAGTGTACTTTGGACAAAGACACCCTGCAAACATGAATTAATGGGATTATGTTAAGATATAATATTTGCTTTAATTCTATGCCATTTGTGACTTATTTTTCATACTTGCATGACCCACAATTTTAGGTTTCCCACATTCAGCTAGGCACCATATGTCGAACGATTTGGCATAAACAATGGGATGTATGTAAAATGATAGCCTCTCATACTGTCTGTTCTTGTAGTTTTCCACTAAGTTTTCAGACACTTGCACCATTTACACCATTTGTTGTACCCCTAATAGCTATATATAAAACTTGTTTCATATCTATTTATGTATGTATCTATCTAGTGTACCTGTCAGATTATACATTTTCTTGGATTTAAAAATGGAAATAACTATTTTGTTAGATGTATAGAAGTTGCAACTCTTTTATTTTAATAATACATACATGTTTAATTTTGCTATGCTTAGTTTATGCTTCACAAGCTATTTTCATTTCATTAAGGACTGGAACTGTCTATGTATTCTAGTAGCTTGCTTTCAAAGGAAAAACAGACTTTGTCTGCATTAGGGCATCTCTCTGACATCCTTATTTGCTTTTCTAACATTTCTTTTGTATCTTTTATTTAGGCTTACAAAATTCAACTTGTGCAAAAAAAGTTAAAAAAGGAATTCTGTGTCATAGCATTGTTGTGCTTTATTTCCATCTTGCAGTTTCCAAAATCTACAGTAAGTTAATAAGTGACTGGAAATAATGACAGCAGATGCAGTTAGAGGTGTTTTTTTTTCTGCCTTCTGTCATAGCTTGTAAAGACCCCCAGCACGTTACTAATAACAGGTTCCTATTACATAATCGAGCTTCCAGAAGGTCGAACACCAGATGTTTGAACTTGGAAGATCGAAATGTGAAAACATCGAAACATCAGAACAGCGAATTTTTTCCCAGGGAAAAAATTTGCTGGTTTGAAAAACACACACAACAAAAGCACACCAAAAACCTTATAAACCTACACTAAACCTTACATATACAACTATCTATGCACTAACCTTAACCCAAACCCTAACCCTAAGGTCCGTCACTATCGCACACTTACCTTACCCGCACCTTAACCCTAAAGTCTGTCACTATCGCACACTTACCTTACCCACACCCTAACCCCAACGTCCATCACAATCGCACACTTACCTTAACCCGTTCCGTAACTTTCGCTCCACAGTGGAGAAAATGTTGAAGCCGCAGAAACATCCAACCAAATTCTTTCCCTGGGAAAGAATTCGAACATCCGCGGCTTCGACATTTTCAACTTTCAAACTTCCAAGTTCAAACTTCTGGTGTTCGACCTTCTGGAAGTTCGATTACGTAATAGGAAACCACTAATAACGGGGCTAAACCTAAGCTGATGCCTAACCCTTCCCCTAACCATAATCCTGCACCTTAACTTTCTTTTAAACCTAAGCCGAACTCTGCCTGTGCCCATAATCCTGCAACTTAACTTTCAAGGACTCTTTCAATAACACTTTCACTATTCAAATTTGATCTGATTGTGTGATGGGGATTTGGTGTTCTGATTACAAAAGGAAATATATGTTTTATTTTGTGCTCAGCTTTGTTTTAGATATTTTTAATCTTTAAGTGTGTCGAACTTCAGAATGTTGGTTATGGTTAAGACATTGGCCCATGCAGAATATTTCTGCAAATGGAATTTGAATCCAAAGGAGTAGTCTAATTAAACCAGCCCCATTGACATTAAGGGATAAAGCTCCATCTGTATCCCAGGTGTAGCTCATCCCTCTCTCTCACATAGATAACTAGCAGGTGGGGTATTTTGTTTAGATGCTTTAATACAAAAAAACACATCAGAATGGACAACAGCATCATGAAATACAGACGAACTGGCTAACAGACAGACCTTACATACATACTTGCTTATATCTCAATGGCTTACTACAAAATGGCAGTCTAGCTTGCACATGCTCAGTATTTATACACTTGTGCAAGCCCTTGGATAGCTTCTTAAAGGTACATACGCACACATTGATCTACATCCTCCCTCTTAAAGAAATTGCCCTTTGTAAAAATAATATCAGAGTTAGACATGCATTACTATATACAGTAGAAACAAAACACAATGTTCATGTCCAAGTTGCTTCATATCTGTTACAGAGTTTAGCGATGCAACCATATCTCGTAACATAACAATCTGGACCAAACTTAGCAACAGGGACCGTCTTTGGTGCACAACTCATATCAGGAACTTCTGGGTTCATCACAGGAATGGAAATGTCCTCTGGAACTTCCTCAGGAATTGGAACACTGGACATTCACTCTGAGATAAAGAGTCTTTCTCACAGGTAATGTTCTGTGGTATAGGCTTGGACACTAGTCTCAAATGTTTCCGATTCTGTCTAAATACTGCTCCTTGTGATTCCACAGTGTATTATCTCAGCTCTAGGCAAATACTTTTCACAACACCAATCTGATCATAACCTTTGGATGTTTGCATCCTTTCCACTTCTCCTTCTCGTAATGGATTGAGCAGTTTGCTGGTTTTATCATAGTAGGACTTCTGGGTTAGGCATTTCTTCAACAGATTAACTATCACTGACCTGTTGTTCTTGACACATGAAACCAACAATTGACTACTAATTGGTAATGCGGTTCTGTTTTTTCTCAACAGAAGTCTCTGAGCAGGTGAACCAAGATGTTTATCACAAGGAACATGTCTGAGATTCAGTAGATTCAGGAAAACATCACCATTATCTTCTTTTGACTTCTCCTGTAAGTGTTTTGCACTTTGAATTGCACGTTCTGCCAACCATTTGACTGCAGGTACTCAGGACTACTCATGACATGAACAAAGTCCCATTCTTCAGCAAATCTTTTGAACTGTTGGCTTGTAAACTGTGTGCCATTGTCAGAAATAACTTTGTGCAGACTACCATATACTGTAAAATGATGCTTCATCTTAGTAATAATAGTACTGGATGCTAGGCTGGGAAGTAGGTCAATCTTGAACCAATTGGAGTAAGAGTTTACTGACAGAAAATAATGTTGACCATTCCACTTGAAAATGTCTGTGGCTGCTGTTGACCAAGGTAGTTCAGGAATCTGGTTTAGATAAAGTGGTTCTTTCTGTTGATGTGATTTTGTACTATTACACACTGAACAGGATAAAAGTGCTCTCTCAATGTCTTGTGATAATACTAGTCCTCTTGCCCTTCTTTTGGTAGAGTCAGTACCTGGGTGACCATGATGCAAGATAGTATGTTGTCTACTATAATAGCACAAGGATACTCAGAAAAAAGTTTCTCCATTGCACACTGAAAGACTTCACTTGCAGAATGTATCCCAAATGGTATTCTCAAAAATCTGTACCTGCCGAACGGAGTACTGAAAGTAGTGAGCAATGATGACTTCTTGTCAAGCTGAATTTGCCAAAATGAACTCTGCATCCAAGACAGAAAAAGCACTGGCATTTGGCATCAAGGCTGTGAATTCTTCAACTGTGCACATTGGATGATGGGATCTTTTTAGTGCTTGCTTCAAATCTCATGGATCAATACATATTCTGATGTCATTTGAGCTTTTCTTATGAGCTACCACCATGGAAGATACCCATTCAATTGGTTCGTCTGCTGGACAAATCATACCTTGTTGCACCATTTAATCTAACTTGGCTTTGACTCTGTCCTGCATGACTATTGGAATTTTATGTGCTGGCCCGATAACTGGACTGACCTCTGGGTCTAACTTCACTGGAAGTTTGCCTAATTTGTCTTTGAAAAGATTAGCATAGGTATAAAAAATATACTGGGCAAAATTAGAGTAGTGGTCTTTTAAGTTAACTTGGTGGAATTCCTTATTAAATGAAAGCTGTCCCATTTTCATTTGAGTCCTAATAATGACTGAACTTGCCTCTTGACCACATAAAATAACAAGTCATAGCTTCTTCCAGCAGAGTAACATAAAAGTACTACTGAGCCTTTGGTTTGAATTTCTTCACCTCCGTAAGCAACAAACTTCACACACCTTGCCAAATCAAGCCTCTCACCATGACACACTCTCGCAAATGTTTATGCTGACATAATACTGCAAATCAACTTTGAGATCTATGGGTTTACCATTTATCCGGACAATACAAAATACTTGATTCTTTGCCTTTAAATCTACTGCATTGACTGTTTCATGAAGCACTGACACACCATCCACATAAAGAGTAGGGTTGTAGCTTTCTAATTGATAAACTTGTTTTTTAAAATGTTCCCTTTTAATAAAAGAATGTAGACTTTTTGATTTACAAAACTTTTGAAATGATTCCATGTATTGCATTTGTGGCATTGCTGGCCAAAAGCTAAACATTTCTCCCTTTTAGATTCATGACTTCCACCACAATTACAGCAGTTGGCAATGAAACTAGGTTGGGGACCATGCTTTCAGTTTGCTGACTCACTCTTAAGCTTCACTGAGACTGTGCAAACTTTGGAATTTGCTGGAAAGCTCTGGAGTTTACCAGTGAGTGGTGCAGGGGCTACAGTTGCTACCATGTGCTTGGGCCTGTTTCCTTTAACTACGTGCTGCATACTATCAACATGAGCTTTATCACTGAGCCTTCTAGACCTGATCTCGTTTCTAAGCATATTTGTGTGCTTTCCTGTGAGCTCATATTTGACAAATCTCAATGGCCTTATTCAAAGTTAAATCACTGTCATGAAGCAAAATATTTCTCACATCATTTTTAATACCACAAACAAGGCTGACATTTATTAACTCATCCCTTAAATCACCAAATCTGCATCTTTTGGCTTTATTTCTCAGGTCAGTAATATATGCTGCAAAGGTTTCACCAGACTTCTGATCCATTGTGTAAAATAAGTGCCTTTCCATTGTAACATTTGTCTGGGGGGTTACACATTTCTCTAAATTTACATTTTAAGCACTCTGGGTCCTCCCTTGACTCAGCCTGTACAACAATATGACGGCTTTATCCTTGTCCTGTATAGACAGCAGGTCCATAAACAAATGAACATTCTATTTCTATGGCTTCTGACCCAGCTAAATTAAGCTGAATAAATGCCTTTGTGCAGTCATCTTTATCAGAAAATGCAGTCTGTATGAAAATGGCATACTCTTGCTCAAACACTCTCCAGTTCACAGCAATATTACTGCCAAACACAAGTGCACTGGGTTTTTGGAAATCTGTCTGCCATGCCCACAAAGTATGTACAAACACACTGAAAATATGGCCCTTGTAATTGTGTATGAACAAACTGTTCTGTGAGCTTGTAATAACATTCAAATGCACAATAAACTTCGAAATACTGTACTTTATGAAATATGCCCTGTAATGGCTGTATTCTGTGAAATAAATTTACTGTAACACTGCACAAACATGTTCATAGGTTCATAGGTTCATACTAGGCTATCTGCCCTAGGGCATTTATAAGTCTAGCCAGAGTATGTTTGGCTTTCGCCAACCATTTTAAATTAATTTTGCTATGCCCTTTTTTGAGGTTAATATACTGTGCCTCTGTCTAACAGTGACACAGAAGTGATACCCGGGGTAAACCTACGATCTCCCATCCACTCATCAAGATTCCTCTTGAAGAGAGTCAATGAGGGACTCTGCCTAACCTGGTCTGGGACTTTATTCCAGAGTGAAGGGAGCCTTTTGGGGGATGCTTGTGTCAGCTGGACAGTCGATTATGGTGCCCAGTTTGCAGTCATCTGCGAACTTGGTCAGCCACAGTCCTTCTGTGTTGGCCTGTACCTCCGAGAAATATATACCGAACAAGAGCGGTCCCAGGACTGAACCATGTGAGACGCCACTTGTAACTGGTTTGGAGTCTGACATGGCTCCAGCAATTCTAACCATGTGGGTTCTGTCCTTGAGCCAGTTTGCAACTCATCTAGTGACATAGGGGTTTATATTTAAGCTGGTGAGCTTATCTATAATGCCCAAGTGGGGTATTGTATCGAAGGCTTTTGCGAGATCCAGGTGGGCTGTGTGGGCCACCTTCCCTTCGTCAATGGCCTTGGTGACTGTTTCAAAGAAGTCGACTAGGTTTAAGAGGCAGGATCTGCCCTTAACAAAGCCGAACTGGGTAGGATCCAGTGTCTGTAGGCCCCCAATATCTTTATTTATGAGGTCCATGATGATCTTTTCCATAGCATAGCAGACCAAGCTAGTCAGGCTTATGGAGCGATAGTTTCCAGGGTCCGTTGAGGCACCACCTTTGTGGAGAGGGACCACTGTTGCTGTACGCCACTCTTTGGGTACATATCCTGTAGTAAGGCTGAGATTAAACAGTAGTTTTATGTTTGGGTTTAGATCTTCTTGGAGTTCATGTAGGACACAGCCTGGGACACCGTCTGGTCCCATTGATGCTGTGTTTTTTGCTTTGGAGAGGGCGGCTGTTACCTGAGCATCTGAGATGTCAGGGGGGCAGCACTCTGCTGGGATAGATATTTGCCCTTTTGGTGGGGAGGGGGGGAGAAGTTTGCGCTGAACCTATCAGCTAGGATGTTGGCAATGTCTGTGGGTTCGGTGTATTTTTTGTCATTCTGGACTAATTCTGAGCATATCTGGGAATTCCCACCCAGGTTCCTAACATAACTAAAGAAAGCCTTGTGATTATCCTTAGTGTCCTGTGCAATTTTTCTCTCAAAGCTGGCCTTAGACGGTTTTATGAGTGCCCTTAGATTTTTGCTAATACTGATCAGAGATGCCTTCCCTTTTTGGGATTTTGCTCTATCATGTAGTAACTTCCTCCTTCTGTTGTATAGTTTGTTTATGACTGGGGTCCACCAAACAGGACGTCTGCCTTTGGAGGATTGGGTCTTGGTTTTATTTGGGATTGCACGATCCATACATTCCTGAAGGTGTTCATAGAATGCATTTATAAAGGATTCTGCGGTCTGGGCCGTATTTTCCACAGGCCCGGGGGCTTTGAAGGATTCCACCTCAGTTTTGAGGACTGTGAAATTTGCTTTAGAGAAGTTTTTCACTGTGGTTTTTCTGGGCAGGGGGTGGGGTCGGGATGTGAATATCAAGTGAGATCAGTTTATGGTCTGATCTTACCAGTGAGGGATACACTTCTGGTCTGGAGCATAGAGTCCCCATGTTGGTGATGATCAGGTCCAGTATATTTTCCCCTCTTGTGGGAGTGGTAACAAGTTGTTCCATAGCATTTGAGTTTATGAATTCTAGGAACCTTTGGGCTAGGGTGTTGGAGCTAGAGTAATGCTCCCAGTCTATGTTTGGGTAGTTGAAGTCGCCCAATATAATGGTGTTTGGAGAGACCTTCATATTTTCCAGTGTTCTCAGGAAGGCTGAGTGGGGTTCCTGGGTTTGGGAGGGTGGTCTATAGCAGGCTATAAACTGGAAGGCAGTTTTACCCACTGTTAGTTCCACATGGATAGTCTCTGATGCTTCGTGCTTTGCCACCAACCTGGAGGTGTGGGTATCTTTGATGAATATCGATACTCCCCCTCCTTTTGTGGTTCGGTCCAAGTTTTGGGGCCGAAAATCATGGTATGAGGTATAACCTGGTAGTGCTGGGGTGCTCTCGGGAGCCCTGAACCAGGTTTCTGTTACTGCACAGGTATCGATGTTCTCCATGCTAAGGAGAGTTTCAAGTGTGTGCATCTTGAGGTTTAGACTTCTGGCGTTGAGTAGTATTACTCTTAGTTTCTTATCCCTTGTGATACCTATGGAGGTGGGTTTGTCTTTTGAGCCTTGCCTAAAAAAGGCACTATGGGGGTAGCAAGAACATTTTATACACTTCTGATAACTCGGATATCTTTGCTTAATATGAAAAATACATGCTTTGTGAAAATGCGGTCATTTCCCCTCATTTTATTAGTTTTATGCAATTTGGACTTTATTTCAAACATTTTCTATAGTGATTTGAATATTTTATCAGAAGCATACATATCGGTTTATGCAAATATCATTTAGAATATTCTGTATGCCTTGTTTCATATTTTACAAAAAAGAAATAGTGCCGAGCAAGTTTTAATATCTGAAATTAGTTTCTGACCTGTTTTGTGAGTATACACATTATAGGAATAATTCACTGTTGTATATTCAACCAGGTCAAAGCAAGTGCCTTAAGTTGTCTTAGCCATGCCACCTCTAACGTCATGCCATTTAGACATGCCACTTCTGACACCATGTCGTTCATCTCTCTCTCTCTCGCGCACATAGATCACAAGCAGGTGGGGTATTTTGTTTAGATGCTTTAATACATAGAAACACATCAGGATGTATAGCAGCATTATAAAATACAAATGAAACTGCTAACAGACAGACCTTACATACATACATGCTTACAGCTCAACGACTTACTACAAAATGGCAGTCTAGCTTGCACATGCTCAGTATTTATACACTTGTGCAAGCCCTTAGATAGCTTCTTAAAGGTACATACACACACATTGATCTACACCAGGCAAGCCAGGTTCTAGTGGCTCAGCCACCTATTGGAGACTTGTATGTGGAAGAATGCAGTGATAAGCCTTTGTCAGGTCACCCTTCATTTGGGGGGGGGGGGTGGCAATCAGCAATGCATGTGCAGGGTGATTTCCTAAGTGGATATCAGAGACAATATGGGAAAGTTCTGTAGGAAGTGGGGTAGTAATGGAGTACATGGTTTGTTAAAGTGAAAAATGCCCCTAAGGAGAATCATTGCACCTTTTACCCTCTGCACAGTGGTATACAGGAACAATGTGGTTAGGGTCATAACTCATGACATGACACTTTTGATGACATGGTCAAAGCACCACTAATGTTTCTCATGCCATCTCTTGCCTCCACCTCCCAGCTGTTCTATAAATCTTCAGTCTCTAACAAATGTGGCAATAACTGGTGACCCCAAGGTCTGATGAGACTAAAGAGCGCACAGGATATGTAATAATGAGGCAAGGATGGAGCTTGCAAAGTACCATGTTGATATGTGTATTTTCAGTCCAGTTCACAAAGGTAACCTTCAAACTTACAGTTAAAAAATAAGTAATCTGATACAGTCAGTGGTATACCAATCTGAGTGATGAAATTTGCAATTAGTAATTTAAAAACAAAGAAAAGAAAGAATTATTCTCACTTCCAAAACTAGTTTTAAAGTGAATAATAATAATAATAATAATAATAATAATAATAATGATGATGAATACAGCCAATTAGAACATTCAGACAAAAAGTTTAGCTTACATGCAAAGTAGATTTTTACCAACACTTCAAAAGAGAATCAAACTGCGCATTGATATGCAATTTTTAGAGGATCTGCTAATGTTTGAAATGTTTCAGTTACAAACCATGCTTCAAGGATTACAAAATAATTTAGATTAGGCTCACTGTTTATTTTACTAACTATAGTCGCCCATCTTCCCTATAGTCTAGTTTATTATTCATTTCATGACTTCTTATTTTTCATTAATTATTTCCAAAGCTTCAAAGAAGAAATAAATGTAGCCACCTTTGCTAAATTTTGTTTGTTTTTATAAAGAACTTGTGGTGACTTCTTTGTAAATAATTTAGATGTTGTAGTATTCTTATTTTAAATCTGCATATCATTTACCAGTAAAAAATTACCAGTTCACACGTTACTAAATAAACAAAACAAATAATGCTGCACTCTGAGTATGATTAAAATAATTACTCATAAGAGGGGAAAGAATGAACAAAATGTCTCTAGCCATAACAGCGACATGCATTACAGATAAAAAAATGTATAGGCACAGTCTAACCATTAGTCTAAGATTATTACAGAAAACTTTCTATGAAAAAAGGTAGTTTGTGCTCTCTCTCTCTCTCTCTCTCTATATATATATATATATAGCCTTCCTATGTCTCCACATTTCACCAATACAGTAAATCAATCCAGCTAAAATAAAAAGATGAGGAGAAAAATAATGGATTGTGGAGTGCAGTGGGGAAAAGTGTGAAACCATATTCATGAAGTATTGTTGAAATCATACTGAATTTGTGAAATCCGTGCTTAGATTGGATATGCAAATGCTAAAATTGTTTACAGGTAATCAGTTTTCTAAATGAAGTACTCTTGATATAAGTGACACACTTTTTACAAATGTAGAGCCTAAACCCACTCCAGCCACTAATTTTAAAAATACCTTTTTGCTAAATGTATCTTCACTGATCTTAGATTTTTGATTAAAAGGGCTGATAATGATTTCAAAACATATTTTAGTAATTATACAATATATGCAGACTATAGATTTGGTGCCAAGGAATGACACCATAAAAGCTGTATTTATAACAAGCCTAATGGAGGTAACAGAAGCTTGATTGTCATTTTGGATGTTGCACATGTGGGGAAGGATACAGGCAATTAAATGCTGATGTGGAATCTTTTAAATGATACAGTGATCAAACAATGACTTCCCACATCATGATGAGCCTTGTTATTATGGGGTTCTGTTATTAGAGCAATGACATGAGATGGGTGCGTGTGTGTGTGTGTGTGTGTGTGTGTGTGTGTGTGTGTGTGTGTGTGTGTGTGTGTGTGTATGTGTGTGTATATATATATATATATATATATATATATATATATATATATATATATGTATGTATGTATATACAGATATAGATATATAAATATACATAGACATATAGCTATATGTAGATATATATATATATATATATATATATATATATATATATATATATACATATGTGAATATATGTTATATGGATGCAGTTCATTCTGTTGAGTAGTCAGTTTGCTGACTGAGTGTACTGCTATGGAAATTACTAGAAGTGTAGAAAGGAGGAAGATAAAGAGCTTGTGGTTATGGGAGGTGTGGAATTGTGTTTTAATACTGAAATGCTGGGCTATAGCAAAACATTTGGCATAGGAATGAGTGCATGTGTGTGAGAGAGTGTTTGACAGATTTAGTGCTGAGCATGTTTGTTGAGGTATGTGAAGTTTGTCTGAGTGTCTTGTCTAGTGGTAATAGGTTCATAGGTTCATAGGCTGGTACTAGGCTATTGGCCCTAGTGCCTATACAAGCCTAGCCAAAAAGGTACCCTGGCTTTCGCCACCCAAGAAAATCATTTCCCTGTGCCCCTGTCAAGCAGAGCCACAGAAGTGATCCCTAGGGTGAATTTCCTATTACCCATCCAATCATCAAGATTTTTCTTGAAGAGTGCTAATGAGGAATTCTGTTGGGAAGTCTCTGGGACAGGAATTTATCCCTCCAGCATGTTCTGTTTATTGTGGTGACAAGGTTTAGGTACCTAGAGCGTGTAGCTCGGAGGGACTGGGATTTATTTAAGTGGAGTATGTCCAACAGCTCTGGGTTTGACATAGCTTTGTATGTTAGGCAGAGATTGCCTCTGAGTAGGTGATATGCGACAGAGAAAAGCTAGAGTTTTTTGAGACGGTCTGCATAGGGCATCTGTCTGAGGCCAGTAATCCTCTTTGTGAGGTATTTCTCTGGCCTTTCCAGTTGTTGTACATGTATTGTGAGGTACATACCAAAAGTTGGGTTGTACTCTATAATAGGTCTAATGAGTGATGAGTAGAGGGGAACAATGACCTCTTCTTTTCTGGATGAGAAGCCTTTTGTGATGAGGTGTGTCACGTAGAAGGATTTCCTGACCACTGTGGCGATGTGATTAGCAAAGGAGAGACTACTGTCCACCTGTGTCCCAAGGTCTCTTATCACACTTTCGGTGTTAAGTAGACTACCATCTATGTGGTAGTTCACGGGTACAGAGTTTTTACCAAAGGGGATGACAATACACTTTTTGGCATTGAGCTTGAGGCCATGGCTTTGACACCAGGCATCTGACTCAGTGATGCCCTTTTGTAGGATTTCCACATTGTTAGGAGTTTCGATTATGGTGCCTAGTTTGCAGTCATCTGCGAACTTAGTTAGCCAAATACCTTCTGTGTTAGCCTGTACTTCAGAGAAGTAGATACCAAACAGGAGAGGACTCAGGACTGAACCCTGAGGTACTCCACTTGTCACTGGTCTGAAGTCTGATTTGGAGTCTGCTACATTCATAGTGTGGGTTCTGTCAGTAAGCCAGTTGGCAACCCATCTTGTGACATAGGGATTTATACCTAGTTTAGTGAGTTTATCTATAATTCCAGAGTGGGGGATGGTGTCGAACACCTTGGCGAGATCTAGGTAGGCTGTGTGAACCACCTTACCCTCATCTATGGCTTTAGTGACTGCTTCAAAGAAGTCTATCAGGTTTAGGAGACATGATCTGCCTTTTACAAACCTGAACTGTGTGGGGTCCAGAGTTTGGAGATCTCCAATGTCTTTGTTTATGAGTTCCATGATGATATGTTCCATGGCCCTGCAGACCAGGCTCGTCAGGCTAATGGGGTGGTAGTTCCTGGGGTCTGTCATGGGTTCCCCTTTATGGAGTGGGATAACTGTCACAGTGCACCATTCAATGGGCACAAAGCCTAAGGTGAGGCTATGACTGAACATGGTACTTAGGTGGGGTGCCAGTTCATTCTGTAGTTCATGTTGTCAGGTCCCATTGATGCTGTGTTCCTGACTTTGGTGAGGTTTTTACCTGTGCAGCAGTGATTACAGGAACTTTGCATTTGTCCAGTATAGAGATGGGTCCTTTAGGGGGTGAGAGGGGGGTAAAGTTAGCACTGAACCTATCTACCAGGATGTTGGCAATATCAGTTGGTTCTGTATATTTAGTGCCATTGTGCTGTAACTCAGAGCAGATCTGAGTGTTGCCATTGAGATTCTTGACATAGCTATAGAATGCTTTGTGGTTGTCTTTAGAATCAGTGGAGATTTTGTTTTCATAACTAGCTTTGGAGGATTTTATGAGGGATCTCAGCTTCTTACTGAAGCTGACCAGGGAATTCCTCCAATCATGGGATTTTACTCTTTTTTGCAACTGTTTCTTTCTTCTGTTGTAGAGTTTGTTTATGGCAGAAGACCACCAGATTGGCTTCCTTTTTTTGGAAGATAGCATCTTGGTTCTGTTAAGGATAGCATGATCCATGCACTCTTGTAAGTGCTTATAAAGTGCATTTGTGTAGGATTCAGCAGTTATACCTCTATTGTCCATCTGCATGGGTGTCATGAAGTTTGCCACTTCTGTCTTAAGAAGCGTGAAGTTGGCTTTGGAGAATTTTTTTGCGGTTGTTTTCCTAATGGGGGTGGGAGCAGAATGTGGATGTCTAGGGTGATTAGCTTGTGGTCGGATCTGACCGAGGAGGAATTGACCTCTGGTGTGGAACACAGGTCACCCATGTTGGTGGTGACCAGGTCTAGGATATTGCTGCCCCTGGTGGGGGTGTGGATAAGTTGATCCAAGGCGTTGGAATTAATGAATTCCAGAAAACGTTGAGCAAAAGAGTTGGTACATGAGTAGTTTTCCCAGTTAATGGTGGGGTAGTTGAAATCACCCATTATTAGGGTGTTGGGCTGTACCCTAATATTTTCCAGTGTATCAAGAAAAGAGGAGTGGGAATACTGGGGCCTGGTGGGGTCTGTAGCAAGTTACAATCTGGATTGCGATCTTGCCCAGAGTTAGTTGAACTTGGATAATCTCGGATGCATTGTGCTGAGCATCTAGCTTGGAGGTGTGGATATCCTTAATGAATATGGACACACCTCCACCTTTAGTGTTTCGGTCCGGGTTAGGTGGCCGAAAGGTGTGGTATGAATTATAGTCTGGTAATGCAGGGGTGCTCTCTGGAGCTTTGAACCAGGTCTCTGTCACTGTAGAGATGTTGATGTTCTCCATTTTAAGGAGTACCTCGAGTGAGTGCATTTTGAGGTTTAGACTTCTTGCATTGAGTAGCATTACCTTCAGAGTTTGCTTACTTGTACCTGTTACAGTGGTGAATTTGTCAAGATTGACCAAGATTTTATATGGGATGTGCAATGTTCAGTTTTCTTTACTATACATGATTGTTTAGACAATTTTTGTATTACAGAGCAACTTGCTGATTATTTAAGTGTGGAGTACCCAGTAATACCAGTGTTTCAGGGTCTCCCTAAGGTGTATAATGATCCAGTTTCAGCACCTCTAAGACCTATAGTATCAGGCAGAGAATGGCTAACAGAGCCATTCTCTCTATATATAGACAAGCAATTACGTCCTGTTCTTGATTAAATAAGCACTCTACTCAATGACACCAAATTTTTTCTCAGGGATTTATATCATTTTGTGAATGGGAATGTGATTAATCTAGACAGTGTTCTTTTGGTAACACTAGATGTTGAATTCTTGTTCACCTGTATTCCCAGTTTAGAAGGCATTAACATGATTAAGTCCTTTCTTACTTCACATAGTGATTATGATGTTAGACAGATATACCTTATCTGTCTTTTTTGGAGGTAGTACTTGAAAATAATGTCTTTCTTTTTCAAAAAGATTACTACTTACAAAAAGTTGGCAGGGCTATGGGCACTTCTTGTGCCAATAGCTATGTCAACATGGTATTGGCACAATGGGAAGAGCAGTTTCTTTTTAACTGTCATTTCACATCTAAGGTGCTTTTTTTATAGAAGGTTTGTCAACGATGTGGCTTTGCTATGGGGAGGGATGAAGAAGGAATTGGCAGACTTCATTGAATATCTACACACGACACATTTTTAAAGTTTACTAGTACTGTATCCCCTTCCGAAATGTATTTTCTTGATGTATGCATTACAAGGGATGCAATGGTTAATTTTTCTACCACTCTATATAGAAAGCATTGCAGAAAGAACAACATCCTAAAGCGTGATAGTATGCACCCCTCTCATGTCTTTAAAAACATCATGAAAACACAAGGGATAAGGATTTCCTGATTAAATAACACACCTATAGGGTTTGACAATGATTTAAATCTATTGTCATATGATTTTGAGTCCAGGGGTTACAAAATGAAAGAGATTAATGAGATGAGGCAAGGTGCTAGGTTACAGAGATCTACTCTAGCACAACCCTATTTCTTGAACAATGTTCCATTGGAACAACAATGTGAGAATATGAGATCTGTGACCCTCCCACTAGTGTTGCCATATGCTAGTGATTTTAGGAAGATCAGGCATACGATAGATGCCAATTGGAAGATCTTGACAATGGATGCTAGGATCAGGGATATAGTGGGCAATAAACCCCACTATACCTATAAGAATAAGAAGTCCCTTAAACGACATCTCTGTTATAGAGACTATGAGCCAGTTGAAATAGAAATAGGTGCCTCACTGGGACTAGATGGTACCCATCCATACGGGTCATGCAGGTATTATTCTTCTATTGATGCTTCTAATGTTTTTATACACCTGGTTTCCAGACAAAGGTTTGAATTTAAGCAGTCAACTAACTGCAAGACTCAAAACATTATTTATTTAGCAACCTGTATGTCATGTGACAGTTTTTATGTTGGAAAGTTGAACAGGATGCTGTATGAACGGGTTCGTGAATATAAATATGCCATGAGAAGAGTGTATCTGACTAATGCTCTTGCCAAGCATGTCTTTGAGTCAGGCTCTACACATTAGTTTAAGTTTAAAGTGATTGAGATAGTACATAAGGGACTTAGAGGTGGTGATTTTGTGAACTATACTGAGGAAAGTCAATTATACTGGATTTGCAAGATAGGAAACCTGGTTTGAATAACAAGGTTTCTTTAAAACCTGTTCTTAAATCTAAGGATTTGCATAGATGATTTTTACTGTGTTTTGATTGGTCGACCAGTTTTTTTAATTTTTCAGTTAATTGTTGTTTTATTAAGTCTGATGAAGAATCTAGTGTTTGGAAGCGCTTACTGTTTTTGCTGCAATTGAAAAAGATTTTGTATAAGCCATGGTTGCAAGGAACTTTTCTTTTCTTTTTTTTTTTTTGTTACTATTTTTCTGTTGGCTTTATTGAAAAGTTTCAGCTTTATCTTGCTGAGAGGTCTCTGTTTACTTCAGTTTATATTAAAAATGTATCAACGGTGTGCCCGGCTGGACAGAAAAAGAAATATACATGCATTATTGTAACTGCATAAATGTATATGTTTTAACAGAGGATACTGGAAGAAAAGATGTTAATCTCAAACTTTAAAAATAGTAAGAAATTAAATTACTGGACCTAGGCCATAAAGATGTTATCTCACAGTTTTGAAAGAAGCCAGAGAAACAATGTTTGTAAGAAGTATGGTTTATTAGCTCCTGTAGGAAGAGTGGAAGTGTTTGATGGCTCTATGACTTAGAGGAGCTGCAGCAGATCTTACCAAGGTTCTCTGTGTGTGTATTATTGACACATAGGTGCTAAATCCTAGCAGTTTCTAGCAATGGGGGAGGGGTTGCATGGGAACCAGAAGTCAGATGACCAGAGGTATGTGATGTCATTCTGAAATCTATCACTAAAATAATATTTTATACTAGGTGAGACTGAAGTTTCAGAGCAGTCTGTTTTTGGAACCTGAAATAGAAGAATCACTCACCTACTTCATTGTGCCTTGCTCTAGTTAGTGACCAGGGGTTAATAAATTTAAATCAGTCAGGAAAATATAGTGAGATTAGTTATGTATTGTTTTTCTGTAACTGTGTGAACCTGTCCACCTGTGTATTTTTTAATATTTCCTGTGGTTGAAACTCTGGTGTTTATTTTAAATAGAAATTTAGCATTTGCATGTTGTTTATTATTTATTATGAAATATACTTAACTCTGTAGCCACTCCTGAAAGCCTTGATCAAACTACCATTCATATTAATATTAATTTCACTCAGTATGATTGGGTATCCTTATAATAGTCTTAGAGTAGCTGGCTTTGGAGTGTCTGGTGGCAGTAGCTACCTCATAGTCTTGGCAAAAGGGGGTATAGCTGCTAAACCTGTTCCAGGCTTTCTCAGGTGTGTGTGTGTGTGTGTTCAAATCAAATCTCAAAGAGTGTGTGTTTCAGCTGCTTGGGGCAAGGACACAAAGCACTGGTTTCAGAGAGAGGGTGCTAGAGGACTTGGCTTGGACACTCAGCTGAGGACTTAACTCCACAGTTGTGCCAGTGGAAAACCTTATTGCGGACCTGGGAGCAGACAGAGTAAGAAACCCAAGCCCTGGCTGAATGTGTTCCCTGTGTGTTCTTAAGGGAAATTGTACTTGATGCAGAGGGCTGTATCTGGAAATACTGGGTGTATCCATTTTTGTCTCAAGTGAATGTCCCTCTCCAGTGTCAGTGGTGAACATTCAGGCTCCTTGATTACTGGCCCAGAGTGGAGGATATCACAGACATCATCAGAACTGTTAGCCACTACAGGAAATTATGTATATATACTTTCTCATACATTAGGTAGTAACTTCAATAAAGAAACACTACCTAAAATAAAAAATGTATATATAACCTTCAATGCATATAAAAATGTCAATTACATCATATTAAATGTGCTAAAACTCTATCAAACTAGTAAAAAGTAATGTGTGTAATAAAATGTTTAACAAAATTCATAATTTAGCTGCCCACACATTCAATAGGGGGAACAGTGATATCTATTCATTTTAACCCTGGAATTTGAGTGGAATTAAGCCTTATTTGCTATAAAAGCTTCTTGTATTCGATTGTGTTTTCCCATGCTTCCCATCTGGGATTATGGTCCACAATTTCCAAAATACAGAATATGAATCTCATGAACCAAATATGTTCAATAGTGTGTTTGTATAAAGCATTTTTGATGTTTATTTTTGAAATATCGTAATAGTGTTCAAAAAATGTGTTTATGTAATAATCCCTCTGTTTTCCCGACATAAAAGCTATTTCATGTGAAGCCTATGGCTAAATGTATTAAACTCCAGCTAATGCAATTTCTACATACTCCATATTTTGTCCTTAATAAATATTGTTCACCAGTGTAAATATAGGAATATTGTGTGCAACACCCACATTTATGAGTTCCCACTCTGTTAATGTCATTAGTTTGGTGGGTAGATTACTTCCTTGACAAATTTTCAATTTTACATTCTGTGCAGTCTTATACAAAAAGCAAGGTTTATCACATACTAAAGAAGAAATTGATGAATTCCCTTTAAAAATAATCAAATGTTTTAAAAACAATATCCTTCATCCAATTACTACCCAACTTGTATTGTAGAATCAAAGCATTGTCAAATTTATTTTCTATATTTATTACTTTTGCCACTGAATCCTTTACCTACTAAGGGGTGAAAACAAGTTTTTCTTTTATCAAATATCTCACTAGTAATCTCTAAAATGAAATTATTTAGATAGCCCCTTTCTAAAACATATCAGCTAATTTAGAGCTTTCTTTAAGAAAAACAGTTTCATCAGAAGTCACTCTAGCCAATCTGATGATTCAACTTGTAGGGATGAAAGCTATGATATTGCAAATAGCTGTTACTGAATGTTTTCTTTCCTAAAATAGTACAAGAATAATACCCATCATTCTTGTAAATTCTTGTATCTAAAAAAATCATTCCCTCATTATTAATTTCATAGGTGAGCCTTAAAAATTGAATAGTATGCTGCATATACTTAAAGTCTTCCAACTGATGTTGTGAATCAGTTCACTATATAAAAATGTCACCCAAACATCTGACATAAAGTTGTCACAATTTACATAAAAAAAACAAAATTTAAATATATTCTAATTCTCAAGAATACAAAACTAAATTTGCAATATGGGGGTACAGGCCATCCCCATAGCCACCTCATTATCTGGTTGTATGTTTCTCCTTCATAAAATATGTAGTTGTTTCGAATTATTTTCATATACTCCATATTTTTTTTTCATTTCTCTATGATCTAAAAATTAAAAAGTTAATACTTTATGAAATAATTTTAATCCTTCATTTTGAGGAATACCTGTTAAAGGGTTGACCACATCAATAATTACAAATAAACTATTTTTAGCATACAGCTCTTGCTTGATTCTTCCCAAAAATAGCCCATGACTCCTTCAGTAAGTGTTTAATTATCGAAGAAACTGGCTTAAGTAATCTACCTAGAAATATAGCCAGAGAATGCTTCTTGGATCCATTTGTGAAATAATTGGTCTAAAAGGTGGATTCAGTATATTGTGGGAATAATAGGATGGATGTCCTTAAAATGTTACATGCATTCTTATCAATGGCTTCTTGTGATAACAAATCATCCAACCATAAATCTATTTTTTATAGCAAATATTAATTTAGCTTCTTGAAATCTGTGTTTATATGTTTTCATCACTTAAATAAAATAATCATAGTATCAAAAATAACAATCCCCCAACTTTGCCAGCTTCATAATTCTAAGTAACTTAATACCTGTTGAGGTGTTTAACAAAGACATTTCTTGCAGATTTAAATTCCTGTTGCACTGTATTTTTTTTCTGTTGGTAATGCAAAATATAGTATAGGTAGGTTAATAAGTTCATATAAAGCTATTAATCTGTGAGGATCTTAAGAAGTTTAGCCTTACATTCCCTTGGTAATTTTTTTAACTCATGTGTTGTGTATGAATAGCTAAGAAGTTGGCAGAGGAAGGTTTTGTTGGAACATTTACTTATTGTTCTTGTCTATAAGGGACATGGGTGGTAAGCCAAGGAGTGAAATTGCTATTTCCCATCCAGTCATCCAAATTTATTTTGAAACACCCAGGACCAGATGCCAAAAGAGTTGTTCTCAATTTAAGTCTGCCCTGATTCCAATAAACTTGCTCTCAGTGTAAGATTTTTTGGTGTAAGACCTATCTACAAACAGGCTTACACCAGTGGCCAGATTCCAAAAGACCTGCCGTTACTTACACTGAGAGCAAGTCTTCTGGAATCAGGTTCCAAGTAAAATAAAATGAAGACTCTATTAATCACACAGTAGCCAGGGTTTAAGAAATGCACAATATAAGTTATTTTAAATAAAGCTAAATATGTTTTAAAATAGCAAAAAAGGTGCACAATCACAGGTAAAACACTGATTAACTAGACGAAGTGTTAATATATAAATGACATTTCTCCATTCACACATCCGGTTGCTCATAAAATGTATACATTTTACTATTTGCAGGTTTTTTTAGCTGCAATATGGTTTTCTTAGCACAATGGGATAAATATAACTTGTACTACAAACACAAAACTAACAAAAATCTTAAAGAAAGAATATCTGATCACATGAAGGAAATTATATGTAAAGTAGAGAGAGAGAGATCACGTATGGGTGGATGAAGACTGAATTCTCGAGAGTCATTTGTCTATACTTCAAATCACTGAGAATCAGAGCTCCTTTATAAGAAATCATTGTCATTAATTTCTGCCAGCAGTAATGCTCTTTTTGGGGGTAATTCCCCCTTCTTTGAGTTGGTGCTACATGCAGTTTGTATATATATTAGTAAAGAAGATTTAGGGGGAAGGCCCCTCCCCAACATTGAGGGGTGCAGGGGGGGGGCATTCCTCCCTGCAATAGTCACTTTAAAAAAGTGTTTTTGGAAGTATATTTCAGGGAATGTAGTATAGGAGTTCCGATTCTCAACTGATTAAACTCTGCCCAGTTCTACTTGAAATGGTAGAACAATTGCACTTTATAAATATATTATATATATATTACTGACTTATATGTACTTGAACATGCCAAAGCACATCATTTTCATTTTCTGGCAGTTTAACTGTTGTATAGGAACACAAATGAGGGTAGTATAGCCAATGAACTGGAGTATTATGAATATAAATGGATTACCTGCTATAGAGTTAATACACCATCTGTTTTAAAGGATAGCTATTTTTGCCAATGAGTTTTTAAAACTGATTTTTGATACACCAGTTTCAAAGTATATATTACATTACATACAGATCTGTTTTATGTTTTGTCTTGCTGTTTTAATGAGCATATTCTTTTCAGTTTTGGTGTCACGTGAGTAACCTATACATTATATTTAATTATGTCTGGTTTAAACATAAGATAAGGATTGTTTTATAATGTTAAAGTGTATGTATTATTTGTTTGTCTTAATAGAACTGCTTCCTCATGTGTTATAGAGACAACCAGTTTTGTTGTTTTTACATTTTTGATTGGTCAATTTGACTTGCCTGATCTGTATGTATATTCTCATTTCTTGACATTCCCTACATCAAGTCAGGTACCAGCACTGGTGTACATAGTGCAATGGTGTAAATTATATGTGCTTTTGTGGAATTCATAAAAGCAGTATGCTGTCATGTCAGTATTGTAATCCATGTTTATGAATCATGCTTCTGAAATGATTGTGGATTAATCATAGTGACTTCTCAAACCTATTGTATCAGGCTCTGATACAAGAGGTTTGAGAGGTCACTCAGTGGAAATTCTAGCTTGGCTGGAGTATTCATTTAGTTTTTACTGACTGTTTTTTTTTGTGTGCCCTTCTCACTCTTTGTTTTAGTTTGTTAATTGGGATATTTTTCAGTCACCTTAATGATAATAGACATCAGCTGGGTAAAACAGCCCTGTGTTTCTTAGGCTTAGTCAAACACTCTGCTTGTGCTCTGCTGATGAGGTCATAACAATGCCAAAATATGCATATCCTCAGCTAGTGGGGTTTGGCTTTATTGGCCTGAAATTGTCCATTAAATGACTTAGAAAAAGTCATGAGCATTCAGAATCGCCATATAGCTGAAACACCTGATGTTCATAAGGGTCATTTGCATATATCCCATGTGCCTCTGATACAAGAGGTTTGAGAGGTCACTCAGTGGAAGTTCTAGCTTGGTTGGAGTTTTCATTTAGTTTTTACTGATTGCTTTTTCTGTGTGACCTTCTCACTCTTAACTTTTGAAATCTTAGGAGACCTTAGGATAAGGAAACAAACCCTGAGCACTTTGATGATACGACAATTTTGTTGATAGATTGGGGGTGTACCACTGTTCAAAATATGAGCAGAAAAAGATGACATCAACCTACCTAACAGTGCACAAATGCATAGGAAAAGAATATTTAGCATTTCAGTTTATCATATGGGAGGCATATACAGTTGAATCTGTCTCGATGGCAGGGCAGGGAGCAAAAAACAAGTGTGGGTGCTAGCAGAGGTGGCAATGCTGTATTGGTGGGCTGTTTTGAGACAAAAGCTATTCCAAACTGCCACTTGAGCCTTACCATTACCTAGTGGGGGCCGAAGAAACCATTGGTCAGAGAAATGCCACATTAGACATAACCATTGTTAAACTTTCAGTTGTTAAAAAGAGGAATTTTTGCCTGGACACTCCATTCAAGTTAGGGAAATTGGAGGGACATATTTAATGATATTACCGACCTGAGTTCACTTGGATTGGGAATGTGGGCAGGGAGACACTCAGGTGACAGGGTTTTATGATATTCCTGCAGATGTGTTAATAGAAAATGACTTGCTGATGTGGTTAATTGTGTACATATAATTACAGCATCCAGGTATGGAACCATGCACATAGAGAAGGGAGACCCAGCCAGTGAACATACCTACATAGGTGACTGGTGATGTGACTACTTCAGTAAAGGAACTAGATAGTAGCATCAAGCTTGAATCTGACCTACAAATGTCAAAATTCATTTGACTTCATTTGAAGTGGCTACTTTCGGTGAAGGGTTAGATAGTAGCAAAAAGTCTGAATCTGAGCCACAGCTGTCAATGTATACTAGACTTCCTTTTTAAGACAAACTTGGAAGGATCACAAAGGAAGAGGTTATACAGGCACAGCTCTCATATCCTATCTTAGTGGACTTGAAGGAGGTAACCAAGGAGGCTCTTAATTCTTAAGGTCAGTGGAAATCTAGCTATTGGGACAATAGTTGATTGTACAGACTATGGATTCCTGAAGATTGGTTAGATGGAGAAGTAATAATACAACTGATAGTACCAAGGCCTATCATTAGGCACCTCTGACCATAGCTCATGATATTCATTTTTTCGGACAATATGGTCATAAAGATCACTAAAAGGAGGCATATTCAAAATTTATGTTGACCAGTTATTTGTAAAGATATACAAGGATACTAGAATACATGTGAGTAGTCCCAGAAGGTTTGGAATATGGAAACAAAGCCAAAGCTGTTGTGGAACTTTTACCAGTTACTGAAGAACCATAAAAAGTGTAGCTATGGACATTGTTAGGAGTCTTAGTTTCCCAAGCATTGCAGGTAAGAGGTATTTCTTGGTGA
The DNA here is from genome assembly GCF_019279795.1 of Protopterus annectens. Classification (NCBI taxonomy): domain Eukaryota; kingdom Metazoa; phylum Chordata; order Ceratodontiformes; family Protopteridae; genus Protopterus; species Protopterus annectens. The sequence goes on along the minus strand of NC_056733.1, from coordinate 1,753,910,464 downwards.
TGGTAGACTATGATACTAGGTACACTGAAAAAGTCTCTGTCTTCTATTAAGGCAGAAAAATCTGCAAATGCACTGTTAGAAACTTTCAGCAGGGTGAAATTTCTCTAGGAAGTAGTGAGAGATGTAATACTAATTATGTGTCAGACTTATTTTCTTGTTTTTGGAAGAATTGTAGAGTAAATCGGTTAAACACTAACTTTTATCATCCACAAAAACTGGTCTGATGGCAAGGTTTAACTGTGCTTTTATGGCCATGTCGAAAGCATTCACAGACCAGCTTATTTGGGAGTGGTAAATTACATGTCCTATCTATTTTTGTATACAGAGAGGGGTTGCAAGTATATATATTATTTTCAACATTTGAGTTACTGTATTGACACAAGGAAAAGAAGACACTTGGTTTAATGGAATGTGATAACCAGAAGGAGTGGGATGTGGAGTATAAATTTTAGGACAAAGATTTAGGGAGCACTTGGGATTGTCATAGGAACACATATCATATGCACTAGAACAACAAAAGATTTGGTATAATCAGAAAGTGACAGCCTGAAAATACTGAGTTGGACAAATAGTGATGCTGACTATTTCTGTTTTACAAATAAGTTGCAAGCAACATGGGAAGGTCTTTTCATTGGTGAGTGAAAAAAAAGCATTGTTATCATTAGTGCAGAGCAGCTGGGAAGGAGACAGAATCACAAACTCTGTCATGTTTGTGTGATGATGTCCTGCCATGTTACTCAGTATCTGTAGTCTGTTACAAGAGGAACTTGAGTAGTAGCTTATAGTAGATCTGAGTGAGTGTGGTGAGACACTACAGTGGATGACATAATATCTAGGATAAAGGTTTAGGAAATCTAGGTGGGATTACAGGAGTTTGGGGGCAAGTTTACTACTAAATCAGGGTGCATCCATCTGGTGGAAAAACATGTAGACAAATAGCCCCAACAGCTAAGCCAAAAGGTTTGAAACAGTGCATGAATGAGTCATACAAACTATTTGTGAAGAACTACAGGAGATGTTGAATCTGAAGTTATTTCAGAACTCCAACCTGTTCTTAGGTATTAGGTAGTGCTGGTGCCAAAAAAATGAGAACACCAGCTCCTGTGTATATTATAAGGAAGTACAACCACAGAAAGAGAGGAGTCAGCGTATGGTACTGATTTCAGATTGTATAAATTTACTAAAAAGGATAAAAAATGCCCCAGCAAATTTCCCAAGGGCAATATTCCATATCCTGACAGGAGATGGAGAATATGCTCTTGATTATATAAATGATATTACAATCTGCAGTCATTCTTGTTTGGAGCTTGTTCAACATGTTTGTGGGGATCTAAGCAAACTGGAACAGCAAAGTCAACAATCAAGCCAATGAAATGTCAGGAGAGAACAGTTAAAGTGTCTTATCTTAGACATCAAGAGGGTAGTGGAAAAATCCAGCCAGGGTCTGCTGAGGTAAATGCTGTTCATGGGTGCCCTACACTCTTAGAAAACAGAAGGAGCCCATCAAAACGTCATTGTGGCATATAGTGGTATTCTGATGGCATAGCAGAATAAATTCTTGTCTATGGCCCAGTCAGCCCGTGTTCTATTAGCAGCTCAAGTGAATGATCGAGCATAAAAGAGGAATGGGCATTACCATCCCTAGTAAGAAGGTGGTTATTTGGGTATCGCCTGTGATGATCCTTGGTGGAGGTTGGGGATGTTGTAATTGGGAGGCATGATCCAAAGGGGGATAAGGTGTTGGACATGGCTGAGCTGCTGTGAAGGCTGGGCAATATTTTGTGCTTCTTTACCTGATACAGATAGGGAGGAAGGAGACTGGCTTTAGCTACAGAGTCAGGTAAGTCTGAAAAAGTAAAAGGAATGCTGGTAGACCTAGTGATGGGTAGGGGCACATGGGTAGAAAGGCCATAAGATAAATTAAGGAGTGAAAAAAAGCTTCACTGTGACATATGTGATGAAGGTTTTTCTTTTGTTCCACTGTACTGAGACCAAAGAGTTTGTGTATATAAGTTAGGTGGTATGGAAAGTCACGCATTTACTTGGTGAGTATAGAGGGGCCAAATGTTTTGTGTTTTTTACATTTTCAAACTACACTTTTCATACTGAATTTTTGGAAAAGTGGAACTCATATCCATGTGTGTTGATCAAACAGTGGTAAACCAAAAGCGGGTGAGAGCATTTCTTGAGACAATGGGGCATTGTATGACGTTTGCCTTGTTATATCACAACAGCAACTCCTCTTACAGGCTACACCTAATAAAAATGCCAGAGAAGGTTATTTGGGTACCTGTTAAGAGCAGACATTCCATAAGCTTAAGTAAGCCTTGAGTAAGCTACCTATACTAGTTTGTCTTGAACGTAGTTAGACTAGTTTGTGCAGGCAGATATTTCAAACAAGAGCCTGGTGGTTGTATGAAGCCTGGTGGTTGTATGTAACCTCGTGGTTGTATGTAGCCGGGTCATTCCAAAGGGACAGGAGCACTAACCAGAGTATCTCGGTTGTAGAATTCAGTGAAAGAAAGACTCATATTCAGATGTGGAAAAGGAATGGTGGAATAAGCTTAAAATAATCTGCTCCACTAATCTCCTTCTTACCAAGATCCCAAAATAACATCAATAACCTCAGAAGTGAATACTTACAAGCCTGCTGGTCCCCACACACAGCCAAACAGGACTCCTCTACCCTTAACAATTATCTCACCAACCATGTACAACATCTCCAAAATAAAGACTTTCCTAAAATCCCCATGCTACTTAACTCCACCCAAATTCCCTAATAAATCAGGGACTAACCTGTCTGGCAGTTGGCACAGAGATTAAAGTTGTGAGCTGTAGTTCCTGTGGTACGTGTTCCTGCAGTACAGAGTTTGATTACATCAGCCATTATTTGCCTTCTGTCTTACCTTGAGCAAGTAATTTTATAAGACATTGCGCCCAGGCCACCTCTGAAAAGGGACTGTATGTCCAGCATGCCTACCTGATTAGCAAAGAATGTGAATCCCGATATACATTTACGTTGTATGGAAATACGGGAAATCAACTTCAGCTCTGGAACATTGAATACATTTCACCCATAGAGATATTGTCAAAACAGCCACCAGATGACATAAAGCCAACTTACATACAGACTCCCAATCTATTCTGAAACTAAACCAAAAAATCAGGAGTTTATTTTGCAAGATATCAAGATGTGGCTCAACTAATAACTCTCCACTTAATGCAACTATTTCCATAGTTTCCAGCTCACTGTAGCCTTAAAGCTTTCTAGAAGAAATCTCATCACTCCCCACTATCAGATACCTCAACTGCAACAAATATAGCACAGTCCCCTCCTCAGATCCACTGACTCCACCATTTTACTTAAAAAGAATCAGGTACCAACATGTAGCCACCCTATTAAACAAACAGAATCCCATCCAGTTCTCCAACAGAGGATGATGGCCTCCAACCTTAGTTCATCACTCTCAGGCAAGGTTACCACATCCACCCTCTCACTCACCTGTTTAGCATCTGCCTAACTAAATTCATCATGCCACCTCAATGGAAAGCAGCCTTTGTCAAGCCTACTCCAAATAATCCAAATCATGTGCAGCATTATAAATACTTCTGTGTGTTGCTAGACCCCAGTCTCATCCTACAAAAACACATACAAAACATTCAAGCAAATGATTTCCATCCAATCTCAATTTCTATCTATGCTTACCAAAATAGCTGAGTAGTTTATTTATATCCAGCTGAGAGAGTACCTACAGGCACACAGAATTCTTTCTCCTCTACATCATGGATCCTGGCCTGGTAGAAGTACTATGACAGCTCCATATACCTTTACATGTAACAAACTTATGCATATTAGCAAAGGAAACCTAACAGGAGCCACTTCTGGTAACCTGACTAAATCTATTGACTCATTGGATCACCATCTACTAGTAAACTTTCTACTGTCTTCTGGAATAAACCATATAGTAGTGAAATGGTTTGAACCATTCCTTTTCAACACACTATTTAAAGTGCAGCTAAGATCCCCCACTTCCCCCTTGTATTACTCCCCATAGGTCTACTAGAAGGTTCAGTTATTACTTTAAAAACACACTAAGACCACACAGGCCGACCAACTAATAACTAAAAATAAAAAATAGTAAACCCAGACAATGTAAATCGGTCGCTTCACTTTATTTGTAAAAAAAACAACCAAACGACTAAGCGCTTTCGCCAACAACACTATGGCTTCATCAGAGTCATTTGGAAATAGTTTAAAACCGTTTAAATAATATGCTGTATGCCCCTTACAACCAATAAAGAATGAATATTGTACATTCATCATTAATACGTCATTTCCTTCATGGCAATAAAGCAATAAAACATTGTAAAATCCGGACAAAAACCATAACTAATATCAAGCATCACACAATCCAAAAGCATACATCAGGAAATACTATTTATTACAGTACGGAAACATCATGAAAGTGGACAGCAAGGATAAAATTACAGGAATGCATTTTCATATAACATGTAGCAAAGAAATCCCGACAAAATATTGTTGTAGGTGGACTCAAACTATATCACATTTGCCCACTGCTTAAGTATTGGCATTAAAGACATGCTATAATTTAGCTCAGGTGGACACATTACGTTAAGCCTAAGTTGTCATTTAAATTCCTTGGCTTCAACCTCTAACTTACTGACCCCACCTCTCTCTTTCTTGTGGACCCTATCCACAACAAAAAAAAGATACATTTTTTAAAATTAACACATTGAATACTATGCAAATAAAGGGCGTCGTGCACATTTTTATTTTTAATTGCCCTCAAGTGTTCTGCTATCCTGTCTCAAAGTCTGCAAATGGTTATTACTGCTCTATTTATCAATAAATTTATCTGAAACATTCCATATATGTCAATATTACTCTGTGCAGATGGTATAGTCATATATAGATCCAAAACTTTTCACTCGATCAAAAATTGCCTGCAAACAGACCTACAAAATATTTTTGACTAGCTAATTACCTGCAGACTAATTCTAACTGCAAAGGAAAACCAAAGCCATGCTCTTTGGAATCAAACAAAGGCTGGCCAAGGTACCCATCAACTGGGCCATTAGTTCCTCTAGTCAAAAGGCAATAGCATTCTAAATACCTCAGTTTCTGTCTAGGTACCATTTTCAACTTAGAAAAGCTCCTTATCATGGCCACTGTATCAAAACAGAATCTCAAAGCTCTGCAAACCACCTTCAACAGAATCTGCAGACAGATAACTCTAACTCCCAATAGAGAGCTCCACTGCTTCATCCTTGATAAAGACAAATAGCAGGTCTAGTCACCATGAGAAAACATAACCTCCCCCACAACCACAGATCCTTCCCAGCACATATGTCCACCTTTCAGGCCCCCCATACAAAAACTACCGCCCACTAAACATGCCTTCTCCGTCTTTACCCCTAAAGTCTGAGCTACCATCACTCCACATATAAAATCTGTTGTATTCTTAACTTACTTCATCTTTATGAGTGCTACGTGTGTAACTGTAATTATTTCTAAAAATGTGCATTCTTTCTGATAAAGATAGTTACTTTAATTGTTATGCGTTGTTTTTAACCAAATTGGGAATGTCAGGTATCCTCGGGCTGACCCTGAAAATGGCCCAGAAGGATCAGTGCTCTACCCTGGTCAGAAATACAAATAAACAGGGATATTCTGGACTTTTCCAAAGCTTCAGCCCTATCTATATAGCAGAATATTCAGGTCTATATCACGAAATCAAACTTCCAAAATGTCGAACACCATAAGTTCGAACTTGTAAGACTGAATCCGGATAACATCAAAACTTCAAAACAGTGATTTTTTTCCCCAGGGAAAAAATTGCTGTTCTGAAAAACACACACATAACACAATCACACCAAACACCTTCAAAACCTACACTAAACCTAACATACACCACTATCTATGCACTATCCTTAACCCAGCCCTAACCCTAAAGTCCGTCAGTACTGCACACTTACCTGACCTGCTCCCTAACCCTAAAGTCCATCACTATCACACACTTACCTGACCTGCGCCCTAACCGTAAAGTACATCACTATCACACACTTATCTGACCCGCACCCTAACCCTAAAGTCTGTCACTATCGCACACTTACCTGACCCGCACCCTAACCCTAAAGTCCGTCACTACCCGTTCGTACACTTACCTTGACCCGGTCCGGAAATGTTGAAACCGCAGAAATGGCCAACCAAATTCTTTCCCTGGGAAAGAATTCGGGTTTCCACGGCTTCGACATTCTCCCCTTTTGAACTACCAAGTTCGGCCTTCCGGTATTCGGCATTCTTAACGTTCGATTTCACGATAGGAACCCGAATATTCACAGTGGTCACAGATTACAATCACCTGAAATGGTTACACAGGAGCAGTGAGCACAACTGTAAGCTTTTCAGATGGACCTTAGAAATTATAATGCAACAATATAACAATCCAATACAAGCATAGAGCCAGAAATGCAAATACAGATAATCTGTTAACACAAGGGACTGCCTAGTATAACTAATGCGGTGTACATTAAAATCTGATTTTCTTGGAAGTGTCTCAACAAAACTCACTCAAGTCGAGAAAGTGGAGGGGAGAAATATGAAAAATCTCATCAAAAACCACCAATTAGTTTTTTTCAAGGATGGTGCAATAATGTTAAAAATGTAAAAACTTGCAAAACATGTAATTTTATTTTCAGTAAAGCTGTAGTAAATGTGTAAATTGTGTAAGGCTGTATAAAACCAGGAGGATGCAACAGAGCTCACATCGCCACAGTGGTCAGGAAATCCTTCTACGTGGCTCATCTCATCACAAAAGGATTCTCATCCAGAAAAAAAGAGGTCATTGTTCCCCTCTACTCATCACTCATTAGACCCATTATAGAGTACAACGCTCCTTTTGGTATGTACCTCACAAGACATCTACAACAACTTGAAAGACCACAGAAATACTTCACAAAGAGGATTACTGGCCTCAAACAGATGCCCTATGCAGACCGTCTCAAAAAACTGCAGCTTTACTCCATCGCATATCGCCTACTCAGGGGCGATCTCTGCCTAACATACAAAGCTATGTCAAACCCAGAGCTGTTGGACATGCTCCACTTAAAGAAATCCCAATCCCTCCGAGCTACACGCTCTAGGGACCTAAACCTTGTCACCACAATAAACAGAACATGCTGGAGGGATAGATTCCTGTCCCAGAGACTTCCCATACTCTGGAACAGACTACTTATCTATGTCAAACAGAGCTCCTCATTAGCACTCTTCAAGAAAAATCTTGATGATTGGATGGGAAATGGGAAATTTACCCCGGGGATCACTTCTGCGGCTCTGCTCGACAGGGGCACAGGAAAATAATTTTCTTGGGTGGTCGAAAGCTAGGGTACATTTTTTGGCTAGGCTTGTATGGGCCCTAGGGCCGATAGCCTAGTACCTACCTATGAACCTATGAGATGTAAACTGTGACAGGTTATACAACTCTGAAAAGTGAAGCTGTTTCACTTGCACATATACACCTACTCATACAAGCAAACACATGCACATATACACCTAGTCATACAAGCACACACATGCCCTTGCACATATGCACATACTCATACAAGCACACACGTGTCCAAATGCACACATGGCCTATACACACCCACACACACAGACACACAGACACAAACCACACAGACACACACATACTAACAGTACACCCAATCTTTTGGCTTTTTAAGCCACTTTGTTTTGGAGGAAGCTATATGAATTTAAGATTAAGATTTTGACATAGAAGGAGGTGAATGGTTTGGACATCTACAAAGTACATAAAAAGTGCATTTCTCAAAAATACCTGTGCTGACTGCATACTTCCCAAAATGGAATCAATTCAAAACACTACTGTAGAGGATATTCTAAATATGTGACTCTTTTTCAAAAATCAGTAGAGAAGTTATAGTAGTCAGTCAATGATTTCGTCTTAGAGTGTTTGGTAAATTTTGAGGGAAGGGAAGGAAATGTTTACATTGTGTTCTGATGAGAATAGAGAGAATACTTGTTGATCAGAGTCAGTGTAGTCACGTCTGCAAATTTGTTTGTCATTTGCAATTGCTAAATGGTCAGAAATATTAGAAACAGATACCATGTCCTTTACTCGGTGATAGTCACAGTACCATGTAACTGTTAATGTTTTTCTTACGCTATCTTTACAAAACGTTTATTTTCTATTGCTCGCCACAAGTTTATATCTGTTTGCATATTGATTTGTGGACTACATTGCCTAATTTCTTTAAGTAAAGAATATCATTATTCTAATGTGTCTGGCTGGTTACTGATGTAAAGAATGGTAATTTTACAAAATTGTTGAATTATTACTGCTGAAATACACCATTTGAAAAAGAGAGCTTGGATTATTATCCATAAATTAATAGTATGGTTTACTGATTTGAATGACTGCTGTCTTCCATGCCAGATTGGATTAGTAAAAGATGTTACCAAAACAGCAAGAAGTATAGTTAAATTTATAAGTGTTTTTAGCACGTTCTGGAAGATGTTGTTTTTGAAAATAAAGTAGTAGTTAAGCTTACTACTGGTAAGATAACACTGAAAGGCACTTTGCTAAGATTGAGGTTAATGAATTCTTGAATACTGTATTCATAACTCTCTGCTCTTCAGCTATTCATTGTGAAGTTCATTTGAGTGTGAATGGTGCTTGTCATAGCACAAGGCAGCAGTGTTTGTATATGCTAATGGTGGAACACATTGTGTGTGTGTGTGTGTGTGTGTATATATATATATATATATATATATATATATATATTTATATATATATATATATATATATATATAGCTCTTTTACTGTTATTGACATTTGATATTGACGATGTGGTAACTTGGTATCTTGTTACTTAGGGTTTCATAGTATAGGCATTACAAATACATGACATGCTTGCAGCTTAATGCCATTTAAACAATTCTAAGAACAGTGCAAATTTCATAGGAAAAATCACAATTGCATATCAAAGACAGTGCAAAACCTAGCAATGATTTCAGTACTGCCAGCCTAGACCAGACATAATATGACAGTCATTGTATTTCACTTGCTGATGTCACACTTCTTAACAAATATTAAGTGAAAATGAAGAGCAGTAATGAATTAAAAGAAAGTTAATTGCTATAAGGAAATACATTTCAGGGAGGCATAGTAACTGCATCAAGATTTAGAGAAATGTTTTAAGGTATATACTCTTCTTTGGTTTCTGCCTGAGCTATTAAAAAACATGCAAACAGGAGACTGTCAGATAAGTGTGATGGTTAAGATGAAGTTACCTCCTGAGTAAAGTTTAAACATCATTTAGTGACTCGAGTCTCTTAAATCCATCATGGATAATCACCTCTCTTAACCTCACATCACTATAAATCAGTTATATACTGGTGTAAATAGTGTTTCCAAACTAAGCATGCATATATCAGCATTAAAGGCTGACCTGATGTTTGAATGAATAGTTGTCATACAGGATTTGCAGTCGCAGAGCTCTGTATCATAATAACGATGGGATAAAGATGTTATATAACAAAACACTGACCAAATGTAAGACTTTAAATCGCCTGCTCTGTGAACTTCTGCTTCCCTGTCCACAGTAGTTAGGCTTATCAAATTCCATATACTATACAGTTAAATTATAAGGTAACACTGACTAGTGCCTATTATTATTATTATTATTACTAATCTTATCTCATTTTGTTCAGTGATTGATGCTAGTATTTTAAAGATCAGAGAGGAAATAACATTTATGTCTTGCTGGAAAGCATTACGATTTCTAATAGTTTCATACATAAGCACAGCTGTGGCTTAACTGTAAATCAACAGTCATTTAGAAGGAATGTGAACTATTTAAAAGCTTTAGCATATTATTATTACAGAAATGCATTTAATACAATAAGAAAGAATATGCCATGATTTTAGCATGTCAGTTTGCTCTTTTAAGAGTGACAATATTTGTTTATGTTAGTTTTGTTTTGATTTTAGTGCATTTACAAATTAATCATGACAGTGAAAACTTGAGTAGCTAATTACATCCTGGTTCAGCATATCCTCATGCTCCATAATCCATTTCCAACTTTTATTGAAAGTGTATATATATTACAGCTAAAATATATCATGTCAAGAATGAATTACTGCAACAACCACACAGGCAGTATGAATCTCTGTAGACACATAAAGCCAACAGAGCCATTAATCTATATTAGAATCAGACAGAAAGATATTTGGCTGTGAACTTGTGGCTGTTGGCAGACAAGGAGGCGGATAATGCAATGTTTTTACTTAGGTCAATGTACTGCAGTGTAAGCACTTTGATGTCACATTGATTTAACACCAGTGCCAACAGACATGCACATAATAAAATTTACCAGTGGAATGCTTTTTTCTACAAACCATACCTAGAAATAGCTTCAGAATGGAAGAATAGTCTAGATGTTATAACTTGTGGGGGGTGGGAATAGCCATTTGGTATGCTGCTTGAGTCCCAGATGACTGCTGAGTACAGCTGAAGGCTTTCAGATTCAGCACTATTTGATAGCACTAAATTAGATCTGATTTTTCTGCAATACTCTATAACAATCAATCCACTGGCAGTAGATGAACCTTGCGAAAGACAAGAAATGCACATTTAGATTATTAAAATATGTATATGATAATGTAAATATAAGTCAATAAGACTACAATGGTAGAAAGTGTATACAGGTGGGGCACAGCTGATGAAGGAATACTAATGAACATTTATCATAAGCAGGTGTTCCTGCTATCAGATTTCCAGCAAATCCCCCTGCTTACATTTCTGCAATTTTCCTATACCTAGTACAATTACAGAATCAAAAATCCCAGACAATTTATAAACTAATATATATGTGCTATTCCAGCAAAAAATATAACTACTCAGCTCAAACCGCTCAGACAGTCTAAGCTGCTAATTCATAATGCTTTAATTCTATTTTATTATAATATTAAACTATATACTTGTCAAATAAGATGTATGAATTTAAATAATCATTTTTATACACATAGAATGAGAAAGGTAAGATTTGTTTCAAGATCCTATAGTACTGAAGTGGATATGTAGGATGTAAAACACATTACTTTGCTTTCACTACGTATAGAGCCTGGCCTGATATTTGAAAGATTGTGAATTATCCGATTAGCATAAATTAAATATTTTGATGTTTTTAACACTGCTTGTACAAATCTATGCAATAACTAAATGACTCATTTTACTCATATAGCAATTTGTGTATACTTTCCCATTGAATTTTATAATTAAATTACATTTCTGAGTGGTTCCCCTTCAAACCATCGAGCGTTTAAAACATTGAAGTTCAGATCATCGAGACTAGAACATCGAGTTTGAAAACATCGAAGGTTTGAAGGGGAAGAAAAAGGTAAGTGTAGGTGGGAGAATGTTCGTGTTTTTGCAGGGCACCAAGGTGACAATGCTACCGCAGTGTGTCTATGTGCCATCTGTGTGATGGCACTACAGATAGGGTACTGAAAATCTCCCATTTAGCACTTCTGCATATAGCGCTAAATGGGAGATTTCCCTTTACTCCACTGTAGTGTGGTCTCAGAGTTGGAATATTAAAGTAGGGGGATGTGGGGGGCGCAGGGGGCCTACATACAATTGTTAAAGTTTATTTTTCTTTGTTTTTTTTTGGTTACACTTGTAACCTTCAATGTTTCAAAATGTGATGTTCTGGTCTCAATGATCAGGATTTCGATGTTTTGAAATTTCAATGGTTAGAAGTGGAACCGAGTGCTGTTGACGGTAGTGGGGAGGAGGATGGGAGTGAACAGCATCTTGGGGTGACAGAAGGAGCCTAGGATCACTAGAATAGCAGCATTAACAGCCTGTCAAGCTCAGTTCTGTAAGCAGTGAACTGCTTGGTCGAGAACATGCAGAATTGTGGAAGCATACATACACCTCCCAAGGGAGATGACATGGCTGCTGTGGGACAGTGAAGTTAGGTACACTCACTGGCAGTGGTAAGATGCTGCACCAGCATCCTTGACACAGTTCTGCAGACATTGTCAGGCAGAGCCAGGGGAACAAGTACTTTCTGCTTTGGTCACATGCCAGTTGTTGTTGTTGTTGTTGTGTCTTTTGGCTTTTCCCAGTTAGGGGTCGCCACAGCGGAACTCCGGTCTGCTAATGATTGGCAGGAGATTTTTACGTGCTGAGTTGCCAGCCCTGATGCACAACCTTCAACGAAGGTACACCCATTCACGCATGTCTCCACACAGAAGATGCACTAGCTGAGAATCGAACAGGACAACGTCCTACTGTGAGGTGACAATGCTACCGCAGTAAAAGTGTATAATATTGTCAAACCAGGGATATTATAATGTAATACACCAGAATGACTTTGAGAGAATGTCAGTTTACTAGAATTCCTACTGTTGTTATGCATATAGTTATCCAATACACTTAAAAAATGATAAAATATCAGTGGAAGATTTAAGGGCTTGGTGAATGATAGCAGTGAGCAAACAATTTGTAATTGCAGCCTTTATCAGAGACAAACTGGAAAGTTACTCATTTCAAAATAATTAAAAAAAAACTTTCATGTCACAACCTTTAAAATATATTCTTGGAGCTTCTTGTTCTCGTTCACCAAAAAGCAGGCACATTTTATTAGGTTTAATGGGTGCTAGTATGAGCCTGCTGCATGGTTTGGGTGTACCTCCACTTTAACCTGCAAAGGTGTTAATCATGGACTTCAATGCACAAGGGCAAGCTGTAAGCTCCTAGAATTAATTCTAAATGATATAGTACAAACTGTAAATGCACATTTTTAAATGTTTGAATGGAATAGCCTTTACTAACGTATGCCATCATATCTAAGTGGCAACTGTCTTCATCATACATCGAAAGAGCTACAGAGAGTGAGGAGGTGCCTGAACACAGCTTAAGTATTATGTCTATCTGTCTTTGAAGCCGTCCTCAGATACAATACCCCTTGACATTATCTGCTCATGTGAAATGGTTGTAGATGAGTGCATTTAAGATGTTAGGTGGTGGAATCCAGTAAGCCAAATGCCACTGTATCTATCTACATGATCAAGTTCAGTATAATTAGATGCTACCTGACATAGTTTGGTTACAAGTAAAACATATTATATGTCTTGTCAGTGCAATGGTACATTTGCCTTGTTCTAACTTATATTATATAAATCCATGCTAGCATGCATAGAAATGTAATACAGATATGTTATATTCTGTAATTTAGAAAGTATATCCTTTTCTAGATGTCCAGCAATTCTCTTGCCTGTGTGTTTCTAATATGTATGAATTTCACAGTTTAGTTAGTTTATTGTGGTAAATATCTTAAAATTAAACTGAATTGCTCAGTTCTGTACCACATTCCTCATCACCTACAGTTTGGATCAAATATCTGGTCAACAAATGGATAAATAAACTAAGTGCTAAGAAAATAATTAACTAATGGTTTTATTAACCTGGATGCTTGGAGAGAAAAGTTCCTGCCATAAGTTTCACTAAATGTACAATTATCTGGCAAATATAGATAAAAGAAAGCTCATGCATAATAAGCATTTAAAACAGAAACATAACACAAGGTAAATCTGTATATTACAAGGAAAACTGAGTTCAGCTGCCAGCATCCAGTTACAGAGCATATGATTTTTACATGGCAATTTTGATATGCAAATAAGCATACTTCATGCTGGCCAGTAACTAAGTAAACAATGATAAAATGATATCATTGCGTATGTGTAAGGTTATTAATATGGGATTAAGAGTATTAGATGAAAGTATCACAGCTAAAAATATTTGGAGTGAAGTGGGTGAGGTTGACAGATTTCCAATATTAGAGCATTACCACAGCCAAGCAGAGCATATATGAAATTGTAGATTTTGGATAAATGTGTACTGTTGGGATTGTTTTCTTAGGTCTGGGGGTATTGAGTTCTAAAGATTAGCCGCCTCTACTGAATACATGGAATCCCCATAGTGATAATTAGATTTGGTTACATTTAGCACGTTTTGTGCTTATAATCTTAGGTTATAATTGGAGCACATGAATTTATAATGATGGAAAAGGATGGACAGCTGTTAGGATGGCGCGTCCAGTTTTTATTTAGTTGAGAGTTATGCCATGCTTTATTCTGTGCTACACAGTGGTGAGTTCTGTTTTAGCTGCAAATTTGGGGATTATGTTGTAAGTTAGTTCTAGCTTATGTTTTTAGGGTGTTGGTAAGGGTGGAGCATACTTAAAGAAGACTTGGAATGAACAAGGTTTGAGCAGCATGTAGTTGGGCTTGGCTCAGATATGATTTAGCTTTGAAGAGCATGACTGTTTTTGTAGGTTTCTTAAATGATACAGTCTATGTCTTTGTCAAAGTGAAATTTGTGATCAGTTATGATACCTAATAGTTTGGCATGAGTAGCCTGTTCAAAAGGAGTATTATTATGTGAAGGGAAAAAAATATTTCCTGCACCAAATAGGTTAATTTTTTTGCTGGGATTTAGCAGGAGTTGGGAATCAGACATTTATCTAGTTTGAGGATGACTTCTTGTGTTGTATTTTGAAGTTTATCTCACCTTCATTTTTATTAACTGTGAAAGTGTGACTCTTATAAAACCCTTTTTCAGTGGAGATCTGTTGAGAAAAGTTCCACATTTATCATCAGTTTTAACATATACATAAAATACAGTTACATTAAATCAAAAGGAATACAAAATGTAGGTAAGTGCACATAGTTTACATAAATATCATTTAGAAACAGAGCATGTACATAGTTTGCTTAGGAATATAGAGCACTGAGCATAGACATAGACTGTATCAGGGAACACTTTGTATTTTAGTGTATTGGCCCGGGCATTCATGGATGGTGAGGGTAGTTTTAAATAGAAACTTAGATTGGAATGTAGGATGATTATTAATTATAGGATCCTTTTTCCTAGGGGTATGAATTTAGACAGGAATTTAAATTTATAAGTAAATTATTTATATAATTTGATTTAATTAATGAGATAAATATATAAATGTTAATAGGTTTATTGATTGTTTAATTGATAGATGGGGCACTTTTGGTGTACAAATTGGATAAAGTTTGTGTTAATGAACTACTCCTGAGTAGGCGATAAGCCGAGGCACCAGAATAAAGCTACTATTGTGATCTGTTTGGCAAAGCTGAAATTTGTGTGTTTTTTATTAGTCTGCTAAAGTCCCAGCTTACTCTGTCAAATGCTTTCTCTGCATCAAGACCCATGAACAACAGTGATATTTTTCTGCATTCTGCTTTCCTCTGGATCATCAGTGTTTTGTTAATGTTGTCAAATGTTTGCCTCCCCTCTGCAAAACTACACTGATCCATATCTATCAGTTTTACTCACTCAACATCTTGATCATATCTGCTGTGACTTCATCTGACCAGTGGCTTTTCCTGAGTTCTTTAGTGCTGTTCATACTTTTCCTAGGATGGGCGCCTCTTCTTCTTTTATCATAGGGTATCTCTGGGACAGTACAGCTTCTGTGAGGTTTTCTTCTTTCCAAAGCAGTTGGAAGTACTCCTTCCATCTGCCTTTGATGTCATCTGGACTGGTGAGCAGGTTGTAGCTGGCATACTTTATGAAGGGTATTACTCTTCAGTATCTTTCTGTCTTTGCTTTTGCATCCCAACAGAGTTTTTTGTGCCATCTACTGAGTCACTTCCCAGAAGCTGGTAGTGTGTCTTTGATGCCTTGTTCTTTATTATTGCAAATGCACTCTCAGCCTTTTTGTTAGCCAACCAGTATTCTTAGTTAGCTTGCTCCATCCTTTCTAGCTCCCACTTTTCCATGCACTCTTTTCTTTTGCTATCTTTCTGGACTTCTGCATTCCACCACCAATTCTTATGCATCTTATTTCCATATTTGGCTCAGCCACTTATCTGCTATATAGTCCTCACACATGCTGTTTTATTGTGCTACACTTTTTCTTCAACTCTATCTATTCTGTCTTTTTCCTGAGGAACTAGAGCCCTGAGTATTTCTTTGAACTATTGTGTTTTTCTCCAGTCACCTTTCAGAACTCTAGCTTAGTCTCTGTTGATCTTTGAGCCTTCTCTGACCACTGCTTACAGCTGATTGTGGCAACCAGTGGTTTATACTGTGGGTCAACTGTTTTATTGGTGATGACTTTGCAACTGTTGATTTTACACCAATGCCCTTTGCTTACTAGGAGGAAGTCTACCTGAGTTGCATGTTAGCCACTGTTATTTGTGAGCTTGTGACAGTCTCTTACTGAACCATGTGTTGACCAACATCAAGCCATTTGCCAGACAGAAGTCCAGAAAGACCTCTCCAGCTTTATTACTGTTGCCCCATCCGTGTGGACTTAGGAAGTCCTCATATCCTATTCTGTATGTCTGTCTGTCCTGATATGTCCATTGAAGTCCCCCATGATCAACATCAACTGATGTTCTCCTGCTTTATTTAGCAGGTCCTACAACTGCTGCCCGAATGTACTCTTTTTCCACTACTTCTACTCTTTTTGGGGAATAGAATAAGATTATGAATACTGTTTTATACTTACAGTGGAATCAGATTGCCTTGAATCTCCCAATATTTTGATGACATCCCTCATTGTCTTCTGAAGCCTCTCCTTTCCCACAATTCCTGCACCATTTCTAGTCTATCATCCTCATGAGTAGTGGACTCTAGATTCCAAGCCATATAGCTGCACTGCCCTTCCATACTGTGTCATGGATACAGAGGATCTCCAACTTCCTTCCTACTATAATGTCTTCCACTTCCAAGCTGTGATGTGCAGTGAATCTATAGTGAGTGTAGCAATCCTTAGTTCATGGTCGATTGGTATTGCATCCAGCTTTGACTCAACAGAGCTCTCCCAGGTAATCCAAGCTGGGTAACTAGAGATCTGTGAGAAGCTTACTGACCCCAGGTTGGGCTAAAAGGGACACATGGATCCCTTCCACCATTAGCATTGATCCCTGGCAGATGTTAGAGTAGGCCAGGTCCTCAACCCCCTTATTACTGACAAATACTTTTGCACATTTTTACTGGCATTAGGCAACATGACCCGGTCACCTCGAGCCACCTTTTACACTAAGTGGCTAGCCCTGATATAGTGCACAGTCTGTGATCCATGTTTTCCTGTCCAGAAGATACTACACATAACAGTTTATGCCCAGGTCTTCCCCTGATAGACATCATCTGGGCTGCTGCCCACAGCTCCATTCTTATATGAATTTCAGTTGGAAACACTCAGCATGTTTTTTCTTCTTTTTTTGTGGGGAGTTGGGAGGAGCCCCACATGGACACAGGAGAATATGCAAATGCCATACATTGGTCAGAGTACCTTGTGCATGAGAGACAAAGAACTTAACTACCCTGGTCAACAAATGTATGCAAAATAAACTAAGGGGCAGATGATATTCTAATGTTTTTTCCATTAAATGGGTAATAGTGTTTGCGACTGATTAAATGTTTGACTAAAATAGTTTGCTTCATCATCTAAATGTAAGAACGTTAATAGCAGCCAGTGACATTGTTTAAGTATGTCATTAAAAGCAGGTTTATTAAAGTGCAGCTTGGACTGCACCCAACTATGTTATGCCTTTATGCAGTTTGTTGGCCCCAAATGACAAAAATGGGAAGGGGGTTCTGATGGTGTCTGGTAGGATTCCTTTGGAGGGTATGTAGTTTAACTTACTAGTTCGAATCCAGTCTAAAATTCTTTTTAACGGGTGGCTTTTACCATTGGATCTCCTATATTAACTGTGGACAGTGATCCATGAACTTGAGTGGAGGAGGTGATAGCATCACTGCACTCTTGCATATTCATATATATAACATAGAACAAGAAACAAGATGAAATGTAAGGGTGTATGCCAATTACTTCACCATGGATTAATATTCTGAGAATGCATATTATGATCAAGAGGAAAGGAGCTCTCTAGAGGGTAGTGGATTTAGGTGGAAATGTTGACTGCTAGATACAGAGTTACCAGAGAAGTAGTAGATGTGAGATTTCCTGGTATATCTTTGCATAAGCCCCATTGAAGACAGCTTTCTGACAGTGTTTCCTCGGGCAGCACATGATAATCTCTGCACTTTACAACATCATATACAGGAAAAAGTCACATGCACAATCTTCTGTTCATATCATGTTCATTCAGGGCATGTGTGGATAACAACATGCACAGTCTTCAGCACATATGTGTGGGTAGCAATGTGCACAGTGTTCAGCGCATAGCTTGTGTGGGTAGCAATGTGCACAGCCTTCAGCACATACCATGTGTGGATATCAACGTGCAAAGTCTTTGGCAGATATGTATGGATAGCAATGTGCACAGTCTTCAGCACACGTGTGAATATCAATATGCACAGTCTTCAGCACACATCATGTGTTGATAGCAATGGCCACAGTCTTTAGCACATGCAGAAGATTGTGCATGTTGTTATCCACATGCACAATCTTCTACACATATCATGTATAGATAGCAACGTGAACAGTCTTCAGCACACATCATGTGTGGATAGCAACATGTGCAGTCTTCAGCATACATCATGTGTGGATAGCAACCTGCACAGTCTTCAGCACTCTTCATGTGTGGATGGCAGTGTGAACAGTCTTCAGCACACATCATGTGTGGATAGCAACATGTGCAGTCTTCAGCATACATCATGTGTGGATAGCAACATGCATAGTCCAGCACACATCATGTGTGGATAGCAATGTGCAAAGTCTTTAGCACACATCATGTGTGGATAGCAATGTGCACAGTCTTCAGCACACATCATGTGTTGATAGCAATGTGCACAGTCTTCAGCACATATGTGTGGATTAGAAAGTGCACAGTCTTTAGTACATATGTGTGGATACCAACATACACAGTCTTCAGCACATATCATGTGTGGAAGGCAATGTGCACAGTCTTCAGCACATGTGTGGCTAGCAATGTGCACAGTCTTCTGCTCATATGCGTGGATAGCAACATGCACAGTCTTCAGCACACATGTATAGATAGCAATGTTTACAGTCTTCAGCACATATCATCCCATGTGTTTCCAGGCTATTTCTGTTATTGCTGATTCCCTTTTACCCATTTCAATGCCAAGAAAACAGTCCTTTGTCAACAGAAATATTGACTCAGTCTTATTATTCTTGGATATTGTGATCCAATAGTATGTCTGAGGATGATAATTGAAATTCACAAACCTGTAAAAATCCAAGTAAAATTATAGTAAAAGATATACTAACTCAAAAATTGCTATCTAAGTGAATTTACCATCCTTTGGATGAGACATTAACCTAAGGCCCCATCTGCTTTAGTTGTAAAAGATCCCATGGCATCTATCAAAAAGAGTAGGAAAAGTTCCTCCATGCCCTGGCCAAATCTCCATACCATCTCGGTACTCCCCTGAAAAGAGGCTACTATCTTAGTGGGACTAAACTGGACAACACAGGATAAATCACTAAATAAAAATAAATTTACTCTTCTGCAATGTATGGTGGTATTTGTATATATAAGTAATGAGGGTGTGTAGGGTGCAGCTCACTAAATCATCGGTTATAATGTGCATGCCTCTTTCAAAAATTCCTTTAAATGTGTAACAGCAAGTTTTTGAAGTTCAATGTTACTTGTGTTAAATCTCACTTAAATGTTTGTAGTTTGAGACTTTAAGTAGAGAGCTTTGAATATTTTAGAAACAACACTCTTAGTATATGTGAATGCATATGTTTTTGATGATGATCTCTGAATTCTGAAGATTTGTGTTTCTGCTGATTCTAATGAAGACATTCCTGTAATGAGGAAATGTCTGTTACCTATGCCTTACTAGTAATGTTTTATTTAATGACATATATGTCCTTCTAATCTCGTTACACTTCAGATAATAGGAAGCCAGGATGACTAAGATACTGAGGTTGCAAATAACTCCTTATACATATGCTGAAAAATGTATTTTTCTTTTTGTCAGATACTGTTGTTTCTGCATTACTAGAAGGAGTAGAAAGCTGACAATGACTGTTACAAGTTAAACCACTTTATCTTAAGAAAATGCACAGTAGATAACATAGTATGTTAAAGAATGGTCATTTTTTCTAAACTGCATGGGTCTGCACTATCATTCCTTACTGAGTGAAGCAAAATTCTACAAGGGTATCTCATCCCCCGTTAACAATTATTAATAGCTGCACTTTCTGAAACAACATTCAGAAGCAACTTTGCGTATAGCTATAATTTTTATTAATAACTGTACTTTCTGAAGCAAAAACCTGCCAAAACTTTGCTTATAACAATTATTAATAGATGTTCTTTTTGAAGTTAAAGCCAGAAGCATGTTTTTGCTATAACAATGTAGCTGTACTTTCTGAAGCTAAATCTAGAAAAATGTTTATTTCAACAATTATTAATAGTGGCACATTCTGCAGCTAAATTCAAAAGTAACTCTGTGTATTGCTGTGAAAGAAGACATTTGCATTTTCCTTACTAGTAATTATAAATATCAATAAAGTATACCATATGTTTGGCTGTCTCTGACTACAGTTTTCTGTGATGCTAAACTATGACAATTCATAATTCATATGGTGACACCATTTATACAGGTCCCATGCTGTCTGCTCCTCGCTTGACCCCTTGAGTGTGGACTTCTTAGAATGATAAATTTTACCTTATTGGCAGTTCATGTGTACCAATATACTGTGGATCTTGGAGACTATCCTGGAGCCATACTGTTCTCTATGCTATCAGGTTTTGATGCTGTCTCTGCTGGCTCAGTCATTTCAATGCCTGCCTCTGCCATTTTTCATTTCTCCTAGTTACACTATATTTGTTAGGCAGGAGACAGTAAACCTATCTAATCTGACCTATTAGTGTATTTAACACTATACAAAGATATGCAACTGTAGCCAATACCTCATTTATAAACTTTATCACCTGCATTGATGCCCTCAGCCTCCTCCGGGGATTATTCAGCAGATGACAATCTGTAAGCCCCCACCCCCACCCAAGAAACAGGGCTGACTTCACACACTCAGCATATGCAATTCTACCTGACACTGGACCAATGGAAGCTCTGCATCAGTGGAAAAGTGTATATAAACATAACTGAGAGAGGGAGGGAGGGAGGCAGAGTGAGAGAGAGAGAGAGAGAGAGAGAGAGAGAAGAGAGACAGAAAAAAATAACACAACCTGAGAAAGATATAAAGCCTGGCAAAACATGCTGACTAAAGTAACACAGAAAAATAGGAATTTGGAAAAGGAATGTATTTCTGTGAGCCTTGAGACTAATTCCAAAATGACACATGCAAGTGAAATACTCTGTAACTTCAAGTAAGACCAGAGAAATGGAGGAAGATTAAGAAAAATGAATAAAAGAAGAAAAGAATACAATTGGATATAAAGGTACAGATACAGTCATAAAGTTTTGTAGAGCTGACTATTTATTTATTATTTGTTTACTGGGAAAGTCTGACTAGGATAGAACCCATTTTCAGTGGAGGCCTGGGGAGAAACACTCCAGACTCATGTATTTTGAATGTGGGAGGAAACCAGAGCACCTGGAGAAAACCCATGTGAACGCAGGGAGGACATGCACACTCTGCATAGAAGGCACCCCGGCTGATAATCAAACTGGAGAGCCTCTTGTTGTGAAGCAACAATGCTAACCAGGGTACCATTGTGCCACTCTACACTACATATGGGGTTTTAAAGTTCAGCATCTTTTCCTTAAGGGGACTAAGTATGTTATTTGAAAATTGTAAAGCCTGCAAAACAGAACTCTGATCTGAGAACAACTTGACTAAGCTTATTTCACAGGAATAGTATGTAGTAATGTGCAGCTCCATTCATTTCTAGTAATCAGATAGCTTATTATACAAAAAAAGTATTCTTAAGGGTAGGTTATTGTGCATAATAGCACAATGCTGGCTTAATTATGGTAGTCTTCCTGTCATACTACAACACATTTTGCAGCGTAAGTGGCATTCACGACTACGGCACTAGTTTATTATTCAATAAACATAAGCACTTGTTTTATTTTAGTGGAGGTATGTAAGGAAATCAAATAAGAATATTCATCTTAGCCAGTAGTTTAGCTGACTGACAACAAGAAAGCCTTCCAATAATGAAACTCCTTTTTTATATCGAAGGTACAAATTCTTGCAACACAAATGTTGTGGGTGCTTTTGCAATTTGTTGCTTCTTATTAAGTTACATTTTAGGGATTTGTCACTGCCGACTTGGTCCATGGTGAAGACACTGCTTTCTAAATATGCTAAGAAATGAGTTTTTGAGTAAGATTTTGCAACACAGCCACTACTGCAGCAGTCCTTGTGCAAGACTAGAATAGAGTTATTTGTTAGACCTTATGGACTCCAAAATAGTCAAAAATCTTGTTTGAGGACATATGATTTCCTACATGGCAACATTCCAAAAGGTATTGTGCAGATCAATTAATCTATGTACAGCTGTTACATGATGCAGTTGTGTCTTGGCTTAATTTAAACTTAGATGGTCTTGTATTTCTACTTTGGGGAGCATATGCGCAAAAGAAAGGAAGTGTTATCGATAAGGTACGAATCTAGCTCTTTGTTGTTGTTATGTATTCAATTGTTGAATAATTGTCAGGTATGTACTACAGGCAGTAAGAGGAATGTATATTCTCTGTTCAGAAGACAACTGTTGAATTCCTATGTAAACAGAATTATGAAAAATATGTAACTTTAAAGTACAAAACATTTGAATTTACAAGCTGGAATAATTCATTCAGATTTTTGAGTAATGAGTAAACCCTTGGGAGGGTTGGGAGGGTTGGGAGGCTGGCCTAATGGTCAAGGTGCTTGCCTTACAAGCACAATGTTCAGGGTTTGTGTCTTACAAAGGATAATTGGCTAGGCTTAAAATGGCTCGCAAGGGCAGTTAGCTTAGTACTAATCTATGAACCTATGAACATGCCCCTCTGTAAAAAAAAAAAATCACATTTCAAAGATTTCATAGCTATTACAAAGCCATTAAGTTTTATGACTATTCAAATCTAAACAGTGCTTTTCTTCATTCCATACCACCTCTTATGGGGAAGTCCCTACCAGTCAATCCGGGAGTAAATTTGTGGCTATTCATCCAGTTATCTAGGTTATATTTAAAGGAAGATAGTTAGTCACAATATTAAAATGCAGTGGAAGTTTATTCCAGAGGTTTGGGAGACAGTATGATATAAACCTATCCTGCTACAATGTTTTAGTTATCTGTTTGTTGAAGATAGATCTCATTGGTTCTAGTACTAGTGGAGTTATTGGACTTCTGGACATGCGGGAGGTACTGGACAGGTAGATATGATGGTACAGTAAGTGAGACAGAGATTTCCCCACAAACGTCTATAAGACACTGAATAAAGGCATTGAGTTTCCAGCATCCTGTGTTACCTTAAGGACTTTTAGGCCTGTGATCTTTTTGGTTAGGATCCTTTGGGGTATTTCTAATTGTTTGATATATTTAGAATATACATCTGAAGGTAGTCTTGTTCTTGATAATTGGTCTGATCAATACTGAATATAAGTGGGAAATTACATCTTTAGGCCTTGAAAATTTATTTTGGCAATTAGCTCTGCTAAATAAAAGTATTCCATGACAACCACTGTAAAATGGTAGTTGAAAGAAAGGATGTTATCAAGCCAATTTCCTAAGCCCCAACTACATTTTCATTTTGCAGAGTTGTGTTATCTATGCAATATGATAAGAGAAGGGGTAGCCTACCAAAGGTTATGATACTGCACTTTTTAGTATTTAGCTTGAGCCCAATTTAGTGCACCAAGAGTTTACTGGGGGGTTCATCCTGGAGAGTTTGGGTATCAGAAGAAGGCTTAACAAGAGCCCAAAACTTGCAGTCTACAAACTTTGTTAGCCAGAGGACTTAGCTCTTTACTTGGAGATCTGAGAAGTTAATGCCAAAATGGAGAGGACCAAGTGCCCAGCCTGAAGGAAACAGCTAGTCATTTTCATACTTTCTGATAAGGCATCTGCACCTCTGATTGTGTGGGCTCTGTCTTTCAGCCAGTTTACTTTAAAAGCATTTTGCTTCTGTATGATGTCAGCATGGTGAATGCTGCTGAAGGCCTTGGCCAGTTCAATATAGACCATATGTACTGTATGGTTACCTTTTACACCCTCTGTAATCCTTGAAGGAGTTTACCAGATTTAGTAGAAAAGAACTACCCTACTGCAAAGCCATTCTGTTGAGTGTCAAGTGTAATAAGATTCTTAATAGCATAGTTTATGAGATCAGTTGTACTACATTACAAATTTAGCAGATAAGGCTTGTAAGGCATCATTACCACAGTGTGCCACTCATCAGAGACTAAACCAGTAGCTAAACTTAGGACAAACATTTTAAAGAGTGTGTCTGAAAGGGACATGTTTAACACTATTACTTAACCAACAGGGTATGTTGTCAGGTCCCATGGATTTATGTATTGGTTACAACTTTCAGTAAATTAACAATAGAATCAAGAATCAAGAAGAAGAATAACTTTATTGTCATTCAACCACATGCACCATCAAGTGCGCAGCTGAATGAAATTTCATTCCTCCAAGCTCAACATTTATCAGCAACAGCCACAACATTTAACATAAAAAAACTTACTCATAAACAAAACCATAAAAAGCAACAGTAACGAGCCAACAGACAGTGCCAAAAGCCTTCAACCGCTGCAATCCAACACCAGCACCAACTTAATTTTAGTCCTAGTCCAACTACAGGGACAGAACATCTGCTCAGCAACAGAAACATTTCTCCTGTCCAACAAGGAGCCACAAGGTACCACATTTCCACACCAGAAACCAGCAATCTATACCGATCCCATGATGTACTTCTGCAGCCAACCGCAGGGCCCTAATGGTCATGACCACATCACAATCCTTGTCCTCCTCCAATAATTTACCAGCCATTCTATCACCGTCACAGTTCCAAAAAAAGAAACTGTTCATAAATTTCATTCTGAATTCCTTTGACCCAACACTGCTTCTGCAACCAAAACGCTGACTCGCACTGAAGGCCCTACTTCAACTTCCAAGTTCTAAAGGTAAATAAAACAAAAACATCGGGACACCACAGACATCACAACTGTTGATACCAGACACACACCCGACCAGATGAACAGCACTACATCTTGACAATACAGGTAAGTACAACATTAAAAATTTAAGTGTACAATGGGAACCGGAGAGGCCGCTGCCATCATGGTGCTGCCATCTTGCCTTGGGTCATAACTGAGGGAGTAAAGGATTCAAATATTTCAGAGCTTTGGATAGAAGTCTTGGGTTGAAAGTTGCATTTAATTTGTTTAGAAGGCTATTGCCATCTATTGGGCCAGAATATGAGGTGTATAGGTTGAGACCCATGTAGGGTATTGTTTCATAGTTTTTATTGTAGTTAAAAAAAGCGTTTGCATTTTCTTTTGCTTCAGATGCCAGCCAAAGTTCATGGGCTCCAATACTGCATCTGATTGTGATCTTCTCTTCTTTTGTAATGGTTTTGACATTATCCTTGAAAGGAGTTTTTTTTTTAATCTACTAAATAATTTAAGAAATTTCTTTGTTTTGTGGTATGGATCGTTTATGTCAATGGGCCACCAGAGTTGCTTGTTTTTTTCTTTAATTTTCCATGATACTTAGTTCTAGTACTGAGTATTTGCATTATATTCACTGTACTATGTTGCACATTTAAAATAGGAAATGAATCAAAACTGCGTATTTTCTGAGTCACAGAAATTAGAACAGCTGATATAAGATTGATTGCACATGAACTGAGGGAGGAACAAGAAACTAGACCTTTAATTTAAGAGGAAAATCCAAAATATTTCAAGGCTTTACTGGAAAAGTTCACTCAGACTCGGCCACGGACTGATGAGAGGGAAAGGTTATTATGTTTCTCCTTGTATTGCTTTTTTGTATTTTCTATACTGCTTTCTTCCTTTTTATTTACAGTGGTGTATTTTCTTTGTTTTAATTTTTTCTGTGCTTTAATTGTGTTCTGTTTTCTATTGCATAGTTAAAACAAGGAAAGATAGCAAGGCTGTGTCCATTTTGAGTCATAGACTTAAGAACACGTTAATTAGTACTAAGTAGTGAAACTAAGAGAGCAAAATAAGACTGTGCCACTCATGCATTTTATGATGACCCCTTAAAACTGGCTGTGAAAGTGGGATGGAGAGGAAAATAAGGCGGCAAATGGCAATCTAAGGACAGAGAGCAAAGAGGTAGAAAACAAAAAGAAAAGGGAAAGAAAAGACTTTATTCAGAAGCCATCATAGTGCAGGCTGAAAAATGGCAATTCACAAGCGGGGGTGGGTAGTGTTAACAATAACCAAATTATACAAAGCCCAGCTTGAAAAAGGATTCTCAGTTGGAGATGCTATTCAAAATATATGAGAGAGGGTGGAACTAAGGTGGTAGCTGGGAGTAACTACAAGTTAAACATGGCAACATTGAGAATCAGGGTGGAAAACACCCAATAAGGGCAAAAAAGTACATGCAGGATTAAATAGGATACAAGCTTATATAATCATAAAACAAAAGATCAAGCTAAAGGTAAAGGAGATAATCTTAAGTCAAGAATACTATAATGGGAAATTTTAAAATTGGACAGAAGGAGGTAGAAAAAAGATCCAAGCTTGTTTATTACTGGATTATGGATGAGTGGAAAGGGGAACTTGATTGTGTGGCAAGGAAGAATAATTGAAAAAAGGTGAATACTAAGAAACACATGGAGCCAGGATAACAATGAGGAGAAATGTTTACAACAGGTTTTTGAGGAATAGGACAAAGTCAGGCGAAAGAGAGATGAGATCACAGGGCAGATAGTATCACAGCCGAACCAAAAAAGAAAATGTACATGACAAAAGGGAATACAGTGAAAATATGTTGACAGATAAGAAGGTGAGGGTTGGAAGGACAAATGGTGGAAGAAGTATCCACAGAAGATAGAATTAATCTTTACTTGGAGCTGCCAGATCCAGGCCAGCAGATCTGAAAGAACTACTATGGAAAGAATAGATCCTAGGAAAAGTAGCATGAGAAGAAATTTAGGAAAGGCACACATCTAATCACATAGTGGAAGCAATGCAGATAAAGATGGAAAAGAATTGGGTAGATATGGGCAAGCTAAGATAGGATGGAGTGGAAGATGAAGCAGCAGTTGGAAGAACTAACAGAAGAAACAGTCAGGGAGAATGAATTGGCATTCATGAAATAGAGAACAACTGGCACAATGTGACAAAGGTGGCTGGAAGGGGGTAGGATCTGACAGCAAATGGCTAGATAGACTTTAATAATGGGGATGATATCACCAAGCTGGAAAGGGAGCTAGGATAGATCCAACACCAGATCTGGAAGAAGAGTCAGGATCAGAAGATATGAAAAAACACAGGTATTAGTATTTAGGACAGAGCTGGAAAGCAGATTAACAATGATGGATTAGTTGTTCTGTGATAATTATTGGTAGATAGTAAGGTAAGAGCAAGGAAAGCACCTGTCAAAGAACTATACAAACAGGAAAGGAGGGTAGAGTCAGAAAAACAAGATGATGAAGAGGATCAATGAAAGAAGGAGATTAGAAGATTAGAAAAGTTTTTAAGGGATGTTATCAGCTAACATATGAGGAACAGGAGAAAGAACAAAAACAGAGAAGATTTGCAAGGGCTGAGGGAAGAGTATCAGCTATGGGAAACACAGGAGGAAACTGAATGAGGGCATTATAGTGGAAGTGATTAAGGGATCAGTGCTCACAATAATGTAAAAGAATGCAAGCGGGCCAGATGGCAATCCAGTAGAGTTATACAAGTATGGGTGAGAGATTTCTTATGTAAGCTCTGAAAGGAGAAATATGGACCAATGAATACAAAGGACAGGATAAACAATGGAAATTATGATAAAAGGAGAATAGTAGTAGTAATCCCAAACAAGGGAGGGGAATTACAGACCTATCTCAATAATAAATGTGGACACAAAGTAACTAACTAAGGTGTTGTCAATGAGGCTAGGTGACATACTTTGTAAAGATAGTATAAGAAGGGTAGCATGGATTTCGGAAAGGGAGAAAGGTAGAAAAAAGTGGAAGGCCATAAAGAACATTTATGGAAAAAGAAGAAAAAGAAGGGAGTCCAGTAACAAAGAGGGGGAACCCAGACAGGGATGGTTTCCTTTGATGTTTAGAAGGCATTTGGCACATTACTATGGGAGTTCCTACGAGAGGTTTTGGCAAGAAGGGAGGGAGGATTCCTATGTTGGATAAAGACAATATATGCAAACCCAGAAATGGAATTAATAGTTGACAGAATATTATCTGAGCTACTCAAGCAGAGAAGCACATGGAGGGAGCATGGATACATATCTGTGTTTCTTTCAGTACAGTTAAGAGTTACTTTACTGAATAACTCTTCAGTACCTTTTATTCCTCAAATACTATGAAGCAATGTGACACCTGAGGTTTAAGATGACATTTTTCCACTATTCAACCTTCTTAGAAGAAGCATCAGTAAATAATGGAGATGAATAGTGAGTGTAATAAATTGTAATGTGTGCTTGATTATGAAACAACAGCTTGCCTTAAAGATTTTTTCATGCATTATGAAGCTTAATTAGTGACCTACCCATTGAGAGTTTGCAGTAATTGCTTAATGCTATCTAAAACTACAAGCTAACATATATCCATGTATTATAATGTGGTAACTTTGGTCCACTCTACAGTGCAATTCTTTATTTAACATGCAGTGCCATAGGGTTAACAGTTTTCTAGTAAAATGAAAATGGAGTGAGATGCTGGAAATGACTAAGCAGAATGAGAGCTGAAAAATTAGGAAACACATTAGGAACTCTGTGAGTAATAAGGCACCAGATAGTTCTCATATGGATGGGGATAAGTGGAGGTTTTATGAAGAAAGATTTTACAAACAGAAAGATGAAGAAAGATCTAAGAATGATAAACAGGTTAGAAGAATAAACTGCAGAAAGTTAGACAGTAAATTCACAGATGAAAAAGAGAAATGTCTCATGAATGGATTAAGGAACGGCAAGATAGATGCTCATAATGACACAGGAAATAAAATACATTAGCTAGAGCAAGAAAATGAGCCAAAATCTAACCTTTATAAAATGTATTTAAAGTTTATTTAAATGGAAGGTTAGTACCCAAATCAAGAACATATGTGTGTGTGTGTGTGTGTGTGTGTGTGTGTGTGTGTGTGCGTGTGTATATATATATATATATATATATATATATATATATATATATATATATATATATATATATATATAAAACTAGGATCCTATAATGATCCAAAATCCTATAGGCCAATCACTTTGAAGGATACTTGTTTGAAAATGTTTACATCTGCGCTACTTGATGACTTTAATGATTACATGATCTACTTCATCTAGATCTTATTGTGCATATATGCCTGAATGCTGCAAAGTGGATGCACATATCCTGCACCAACATATAAAACACAACTATGTCTTATTCATATCTCAAAAACTCCATGCAACTTTAGTAGATCTGGAATCTGCATTTGATGCTATCAGTAGAAGTAAACTTTGAAGAAAAGTGAAAAAAAATTATTTTTAATATATTTAATTAGTGGTATAACAACCTTATAAACTTCAACAAAGCAGACATGGTAATAAAGGGGCACTTGATTGTGGAAATAATGATAAATAAAGGGGTGCAAGTGCTGCTAAAGACACATTAGGGGAATAATAGTACTGAATAACAACCATTTATCAGATAATCTGAAACTATCATTCCGTTCAGGCTGCAGGAATATTTGTGTCTATAGTCTAACTTACTGATGTTGGCGGCTTCAACAGACTGGATCAGATTTTTTATATATTTTTTGAATACTGCTGTAGTTTAACAAATTGTCTATGAAAAAAGAATCTACAAAAAGTCTTCAGTAGGGAAATGAAGAGGTTTTAGGGGCTAATTTTAAGAATTAGGCATTTGAGTTACAGAGGTGGTAGCCAGTCAGAATGATCAGTATTTATTGGTGTGACTATTCTTATGATCTGTTTTAAGATTAAATATTATAGAAGAAATATGGACCTGAATTGCCTTTTGGAATTTACATGAATAATTGCATTAAATTTGTCATTTTATTACTGTATTGTTCTGGAATACTGTGTATTCAAGATTAAACACATTGTTCCATTTGCTAAATGTATAGCCAGTCTTTCATTTTATTTTGAAATTATCATGTAACCATATATCTGGAAGTGAAACTTTATGATCAAGGAACTCTGCTCAAAACATGAGCTACTTGGCCAATTTGCTAAAGTTGTTTTATAATGCCAAGGAAATAAAAGTAAATATTTCTTATGCAAAGACTGAGATGAGAATATTGCATCTTTGAAATATTAATTTAAAATATTTTAGCATTGCATTATATGTGTAGATTTAAATCTGATGAACAAATGTTGCTTTATCAATAAAGATAATACAGCTGAAAGACATTTTTGAGGGGTTATGCACTTTTATTTACATCACTGGTCTCTAACTTAAAACAATATGTTTGCATATCTTTCCAGGTGCTGGAACATTCTGGGCTAAGAAAATGATACAAACTAAGCACTGATACACCGTAATGTAGTAGTAGTACGTCTAGAAAGTTAATACTATTAATTGCACCATTGTGTATAAGATGATAATGACTTATTTTATGTTTTATATGGTTCTATTTGAATTTTAGGGACAACTTGGCATTTTTTATACTACAAAGAGAATAACCATCAGAAGGGGTAATGGCCCTTACAGTATCTGCTTACTGCTTTGTAGCTGAATATATTGTTCTACATAATTTTACAAACATTTGTGGCTTTATTTTCTTTACTTTCTTTATGTTTTCTCTCTTATATATTGTCACCTTTGTTAATAGTATGTACTCTGTATCCCTCATTCATTTTAGCTTGCATTTCAAACATGCCTGCAAGCTATGGAAAGTCTAGAATATTTTTTTATTAATATATGTAACTGTGTTACCTCTCATTGACCCATACTATTTTTGGAGGAGCCCCATAGGACAAATCTCCCATACCAAATAAGAAAATGATACAGAATATACTTAGCAAAATACAACAAAATAATATGCAAAATGTGTCCAAGTCTGTAAACAGAATGAAATATATATATATATATATATATATATATATATATATATATATATATATATTTATATATATATACTACTGTACAGACTAATACCATAAATAATCCAAAAATATGCAACTAATTCAGATATGACAATGGAGAAATTAATGTATAAGGCATATCGCTTATTAATAAAGATAAGCTATATTATAGTTGTAAAAGCAGTTGTCCTTACAGTTGTTACAAAGGCTTGGAAGCAGGGAGCAAATTATAGCTTGGATAAGAAATAATCAGTGTAAGGTACATAAACACTTGTACTAGCTCAGGTCAGCTATGATACAAGGCAGGTAGGATGATGGGCAACGATCATTATATGACACATACACAGCTGTACTTGTTCAAGTCATCAAGGTTAGAGCAGAGGTAGAATGGCCCTAATGAGGACTAATCAGAATGAAATCTGTGCATAGCTCAGTACTTTTTTTTTTAAGTTGAACTTAAGCTGGTGTATGAAGACAAAGATGATTATAAATCCTTCTTTAGCTATATTACAAAAGTAAAACACAATATCCTACATTGTTCAGAAATTATTCAGAATAAGGCTTCTTGTTCTGCCCAAAGTGATATTGTCAATATCATTGCAAACAAATTTAGTGCTAACTTAACTCTTGACACTGCTATTCAGAGTCCCAAAATGTCTAAATAACGTAATCTTCCAATTATCTCTAAAGATAATTTACAAAAAGTGTTAATCAAGGCCAAAATCACTTGTTCCATGAGACCTGACAAGATACCTGGTTTCTTAATTAATAGTGTTAAACTTGCCCTTGCAGACACACTCCTCACACTGTTTAAGTTTAATTACTGGGTTTGTCCCTGATGAGTGAAGCAAAGCAGCAGAGATACCCCTCCATAAAGTGGCCTTAAAACTGACCCAGGTAATTACAGGCCCAACAGCCTTACAAGCCTCATCTGCAAAACCATGATAAGTGAAACTGACCTCATAAACTGTAATATTAAGAATTTTTTTAGACTTGATCCCCCTAACAATTTGGTTCTGTGAAGGGTACATCATGTCTATTTAATCTAGCAAATTTCTTCATAAAAGTTATGGAGGCTGTATTTCTTTCTTTCTAACTTTATAGCTTTCTTCCTTTCTTTAACTTTGTTTACTTGGGTAGAGTATTTATCAAATCTGAAAATTTGCAGGCTAAGTCAGGGTTGAATACACAATAACAACAGTAAAATAAGATTAAATGGTCTGTTGGCCTGTCATTCTTGCTAAAAGTAAGTAAAATTAAAATGCTGAGTGCAGGTTTTAGGCCCTTACATTAAACTTACCTGTGGTGTGGTGTCCTGAGTCATTCAAGAGTCTCCCTCTGACCGCTCCTACTGCCTTTTCTTTTCCCTCACTCCCCTCTCACCTCTAACAGTTCATACTGGCTAGTAGTACAGTCACCATTTTCAAATCTAAGTCCTTAGGATTCCATATTTCTCCCCCCTTGACTGACCTGGCGTGACTCACAGTGTACGTTTCTTCATTGTGTGGATTTTTTACTGTTTTTGTGTGTAACTGAATGACCTGTCTCTAGGCTCTGATACTGCACAGACCTATTTCTAGGCACTGATACTGTACATACCTCATTCTCGGCTCTGATACTCCACAGACTACTCTATTTTGTTGCAGAAGCTTTATAAGTAGCTAGTGACTTTACTGAATTCCCTCGTAATATTTGTGGTTAAACTCAACCTGCACCTAGACAAAGTGTATAATCATCAGAGTGATTACTTGCTGCATATGTTTTTAATGTTTAAATTGTTCACACACATTGAATAAGTGCATTTACGACTTGAAAAACTTGTGCTAGCTATACTGGAATTGCTTTTACTAACTATTTTGAAGTTGTACAATGATGAATGATTGACTAATTTTTCTGGTATAAAAAAAGTTTGTTAAGCTCTCTTTTACTGTGTTGTATAACAAAGCAAGTCATCATTTTGGTCAGCCATAGGGCTCTTTTCTGCTTTATTTTTTGCTTCCTTCCCCTGCAACTAAAGTAAACCGACTCATACATTTGTCTCTCTGACCCAAACTTTTACAACTATAACTTGCGCCTTTGTGGCTTTTTAACACTCAGCCATAGATTTCTGTTTGAAAGTTTTACTTATTTGTCTGACATTTGAACAAGTAACCATGATAAAAACCTCAAAATTGTATATTGTTGGTCCGTCTTTCCTGCTAAAAGTAAGTAAAATTAAAGTGCTGAGCGCAGGTTTTAGGCCCTTACATTAAACTTATCTGTGGCGTGGTGTGGTTCTGCCCACTCCACTCCCCCTCGCTCTGCTCAGGCTTGCTTTGTTCTTCTCCCACCCCTGAATCCCACCCACCCCAAGTATCCTCAAATTTATACTTTCACCTCGTTGTCTGGTCACTCCCACAGCCCCCTCCTACCACTATAACTTGTGCTCTCACTCTTTAACTCTTCCCACCTTATTATCAATCTTCCCCTTTTCCCTGCCCACCTTGGGCTGCCTCTTTTGTGTTTTTTCTCTCTCACACTTAACTCTTTCACTCCCTAGCACACCTACTGTCTCCTCACATACTCACTGTTTCCACCCCTCTATACTGTTCCTTCCCTCACACTGCTTATTTCTAGCCCCCACCCTTCCCTAATATATTTCTTTATATTTTTCTCTATAACTCTTCCCCTCCTTTTTCCATCACACAATGCTTTCCTTACTGCTATGTCTCCCACTTCTAATCTCACTAGCCCTAAGCACTTCCTACCACACTGAGCTCCATATCTTCCCCTCTTCCCCCACCTTTCCCTTTCCCAGACCTATTCCAACATATAACCAGGCTTCACTGACTATTGCCCCCTCTTTTTTCTGTCTCTCCCTCTTTCAATGTCTTAAATTTAAACTTGTGGCCTACCTCGCTCTTACACCTATGCCCAAACCCAAGTACCCCATTCGCCTTAATGACCATCCTCACCTTTTTCATCTTGTCTTTGCTCTTCTGGTTTCTGGTGACATCCATCCCAATCCTGGTCCCTTCCCTTTCTCCACTCTCTCCTCCACCTTCATCTGCAGTCCCGTCAAAATATCCTCAAATATCTCCAGCCTCAAACATCTCTCTATATCTGCAATGAACTTCCAAAGCCTAAACAACAAAACATCTGAACTTCACACATGGTTGGCCCAACACAAATCTCACATCCTGGCCCTATTGAAAACCTGGCTAAAACTTCATATAAATTCCTCTGAATTTCTCCTACCTCAACACAATATCTATAGGTCTGACAGAACACCCAAAAAAGGTGGTGGGGTGGCTATCCTGTACTCTGTTTCACTGACACTAACACCTATTACATTACCCTGCCTAGTTTCTCCCCTGCTGAACTACTGCTCCTAGACTGCCACATCAATAACTATAGGAAGTTTGCTATTGCCTCTACCCATATCCCCTAGGTATAGACATCCCTATCCTTGAACATTTACTCTTCTGGATAAACACCTCCATCCCTTATGAAACCATCATTCTTGGAGATGTTAATACAGATTGGGACTCCCTTACTCGTGACTCACTCCAACATTTCATAAACCTGTATGGATTCTCACAACTGATCACTACCCCTACGCACTACAGTAAAAATGCTACTGGTTCCACAATTGACTGGATCTTGACCAAGTCTCTAAACAACTACTGTAATCCTTCTACCTTCCCTGACTCAATTAGTGACCATTCTCCCATCTCTATCTTAAGGCACTCTCCTCATCTCTTTAAGCCCCATCTCTACAGAGATTGTAGGAAACTGACTAACTTTTCCCCTGAAACCTTTAACTATAGACTCTCTGCCATCAATTGGTCATTCCTAAAAACTCTCCTGTTCAATGATGCTGTTACTAAATTCAAGCACATTTTCCTTGATGTGCTAAACTCTCTTGCCCCAACTTGCAAAATCAAAATCAAATCTAATTTTGTACCCTGGCTCTCCAAAGCTACTCATGGTTTGAAGCATGGAAGAGATGCTCTATGGAAAAAATGGCAAACCACTAAAACTCCCACCTTTCTCCAAGGTTATAAGCAACTCAGAAATTGTGTAAAAAAAATATTATTTTTGATAAACAATATTTCACTAAATCTCAAAGCTCTCACCGAAATGACCCCCAAAATTTCTGGAGTACTATCAACTTCCTGCTCCACACTGGTTCTCCTACCATCCTTAACCCTTTCCCCCATTACTTTCCCTCTGAAACTGCAGGCTTACTCAACAAACACTTCATTGCATCTCTAAACTCCTACCCTCTGGTAACTCTGCTCATCCCATCTCTTCTGTGTCACCCTCAACTCCCCCTAAACATCTATGCTCCTCTATCTCTCAGCCTTTCTACTAAATATCTCAAATCCCTACTTCTTAAACTAAAACCATGCTCTCCATCCACTGATAAACTCCCCACTCAATTTCTGAAAATTGCTGCTGACTCTATTCCATATCCTGTATCTATCTTAATCAACTGCTCCATTCAGGAATCTACCATACCGGAAATATGGAAATCCTTCTATACCACTCCTCTGTACAAATGTGGCAACTCTGTTGAACCCTCTAACTATAGACCAATCGCTATTCTCTCACCGCTCTCTAAAATCTTTGAAAAATGTATACATACTCAACTACTGTCCTAGTTCATTCACGAAAATCTCCTCACCCCCTCACAACATGTTTTCCTCCCTAAAAACAGTACTTTCACTGCCTTACTATCCTTTACTCAAAAGGTTGCAGAAGCCAGGGACAAAACCTCCTCATCTCCTATCTATTCCTTGATCTCTCTAAATTCTTCTACACTGTCTCTCATCCCATCCTTCTTAACAAACTCTCAGACCTAAATCTCTCTCTTACTCTTGGCTGGCTTTAATCCTACCTTACTGGCAGAAAACAAGCTGTTAGATGGCAGTAGGCTTTCTCACCCTTCATTGCTGTTCAAACAGGGGTTCCCCAAGGCTCCATACTTGGACTGCTCCTTTTCAACATTTGTACCAACACCCTACATTTATCCTTCAGTATCTCATCTGTAATACAATACGCAGACAACTCTACTCTCATATCTATCTCCAATACAATCTCTGAACTACACACACTAACACAGAATTCCTTTATCTTTGTTGAAAAATGCCTCAGAAATAATCAACTAATCCTTAACCCGAAGAAAACTCAACTCCTTTTCTTCTTACCTCAGACACTCTTGCACCTTAAATCCAACTTTTCTCTTTCCTCCCTAGATGGCACCACTATCTCCCTTGCCACACACACCAAACTCCTTGAGGTAATAATTGATGACCTACTAAAATTTGACTTGCACATACAACAGGCCATGAAAAAACAACACCAAAAACTTGGACTACTTTATAGGAACAAAAAATCCCTGACTACTGCCACAAAACGCACTCTTGCACAGGCATTTCTCTTACCTAGTCTTCTATATGCTTCCCCCATCCTTACCAATATCCACACTATTTCAGTGCAGAAACTGGAGCAAACTTACAACAAAATTGCCAGATTTATTCTAAACCAACCATTCTCATCACTGCCTCTTACTAAACAAACTGCAGTGGCTGGAATTTCCACACATTTTCCTAAAATCGCAACTCCACACTACCTTTTCCATACTCAATAATCCCTCTGCCTGCCCTGCTCTTGGCTCCCATGTTACTCTCTACTCTCTCCCTTGGCCTCTCCAGAGTGCTGATCAGCATCTTCTCTCAGTTTAGTAACACAAAAGGAATATTGCCAAACTACTTTACAAACACCCTGTCTCACTAAATTGGAACAAACTCCCTCTCTGTATCAGAAACAACCTTTCCCTTCCCTGTTTTAAAAAGGAGCTTAAATCCCACATACTAAACTTGAAATTATGCCATTGCCTTGACCACACATAGTCTTAGTCTGTCCTACTGTATAACCTGTTTCATCTCCTAACTTTCTTTCTCTGTTAGTAACTTCTGGTTAAACTAACCTCCTAAACCCTCAGCTCTACTACTATAGCCCTAATAAAGCCCTCTCCTTTCTCTCCCCCCTCCCATTCTCCACACTATTTATCTTTTTACTCTCCACTTCCTATCAGTGTCTGTACATTTTCCTTCTTTTGAATAATGATTATATTTTTGTTTTACTCTTATATGTAGTAAATTTAGACCATTGCTATCAGTGCAACCCTTAATGTTCATAATTTTTTCTTTTGTTTTTCTCTTTATAATTAATTTCGTATTTGCATTGTTGTTTTTAATAGTTTTTGTCCTGTATGTTTACCTTTGCTTATATTTGCTGGGGCACTTTCCCCTTGGGTCTCCACTGAAAATGGGTTGCTTACTATCAGTGCAGTACAAGTGGTTAATAACCTTTTCTTTTTTACAGTTATTTTGTATTGTGATTGTTATTTAATATTTGTATATTGTCACTTTATCTTTACTTATGTTTGCTGGGGCTTTTCCCTTCGGGTCTCCACTGAAAATGGATTTGTTTGCAAACTCAGTTGGACTAACCCAGTTAACAAATGTGAAATAAGTAAATAATAAAATAAATAAATGAACAATAAAATTACACAGTTTAGTGACATAACATAACATAATATGACATAACATAATGTAATGTAACATAATGTAACATCAATATAAAGAAATGTAAACATATATATATATATATATATATATATATATATATGTAAGGGGATTATAGGTGAGATGAATGTGATCCAGCCAAAAGAACAGACATAACATATATACGTAAGGTACGAAATTTAAGCAGTGACAGAGAGTAGAATTTGTAGAATACAAACAGCTACAATAGCAGAGCAAGTAACAGGAGAAGTGAA
The DNA here is from genome assembly GCF_019279795.1 of Protopterus annectens. Classification (NCBI taxonomy): domain Eukaryota; kingdom Metazoa; phylum Chordata; order Ceratodontiformes; family Protopteridae; genus Protopterus; species Protopterus annectens. The sequence continues at coordinate 1,753,872,430 of NC_056733.1, read as the reverse complement.
TATTAGATATATAGTAGGGGATGGATAGGGCAAGTAGGAAAGCAGTGGATATGAGTTTATATGTTGGAGAAGTTAGGAAATTAAACAGCAAAGGTTTTCTGGGTTGAATGTAGATAGTGAACATGCACTACACATGGCATATCTTGACCGGGCTCAGGCCTTTGATACCATTCTCCATGCTGGCATCATACAAAAGTTAAATGCTTAAAAAAGTGATCCATATGTGTGAGACGGACAGCAAACTGCTGAAGGATAGAGCCCACACAGTGTGAGTCACAGGTGCCTCATCAGAAAGTATGAAAGTGATCAGAGGCTTCCCCTCAGGACTCAGTGCTGAGATCTCTCCTTTTAGGTTTTTACTTCTCAAATCTTGCAACAGAGAGCCATGATCTCTGGCTTGCAAAGTCTGCAGATGATTGCAAACTGGGGGTTGTTGTTAAGTCACCCTTTGACACCCAAACCCTTTTGAATGAACTCTCCCTAGTAAACTCTTGGTGTAGTAAAATTGGTTCAAACAACAAGCAAAAAAGTGCAGTTATCATCACTTTTGGTAGATAACCCCTCCCTCACCATCCTGTCTAGGCAACACACCTCTCAAAAAAATGTAGCCAGGGGCCTAGGTACTTGGGTCGATTGCTCCCTCTCTTTTTACCATCATGTAACAATGGTTGTCCGAAATTCCTTTTATATGCTAAAGGGAATATCATCAAGATCTATTGAGGTAATCATCCCATATAATCAGCATATATCAGGTCAATTTCCAAGTAAAGCACCTCCTTTGAGATGTATCTCAATAAACATATCAAATTAGAAAGGTCCAAAAATTCTTAATCACAAGATCACAGTCTTAGGGTTTCTGAGTTTTTTATCCTGATTCTCAAATATTTTTTAGGGAGATCTCTGTCTTGCTTACAACGCTATCAGAGACCCAATTGTCCCAGACCTTCTGTTTCTCAGCAAGTCTGATATCTCCACCAGTACTAGAACAAGGGACTTTCCAAACCACTGGAATAAACTTCCCCTGCATGTTAAGCACTGAAACTCACTGTCTCCAGTTAAACATACACTAGATGCCTGGATACATATCCACAGATTTTCTCCAGGATTGACCAATATGGTCTTCCTGGTGAAAGTAGGTGCTTCCTGAGAGAGAATATTGGAAAGACAAGAGTGGTTGTAAGACTCAGGGGCCTTGGAAAATCTATGAATCTATGTTCAGCACAGAGACATGTAAGGCAATTTACATCATTTTCAATAACCCCAAAATGTGAAACAAAGTTAGAAGAGTGACCTTAAAACATACAGTTGGAAAAGGACACAGTGTAATAACAATGATAGAAATGTAATAAATACAATATGAGAGAGCCATTTCTATTAAATCAGTTGACTTAAATCATCAAAGTCTAAAATCCAGGAACATTGATGTTACATTACCCCTTTTGAGGTAAAACATTAAGCTACAACTAGAGAACTGATTTCTGTAGGTGATCAGGCTGCTAATCAGGCTAAAAAAGTGAATGGAAAGCAAGAGGTACAGGAAAAAGATTCTACTCTACGTGAGAGAAAAAAAGAGGCAGTAATATGCTAACAAGAAAAGTAGGACAATGTGATGAGAAATGTACAGTACCTTAAGAAGAAAGGCAATATGGAAAAAAAGGCATAATACTATACTGATAAAGAAACACAAAAAGCTGAAGATACTGCCAGCAAAGTCCACAAAACTGCAGCGTATAATATCCAGTAAAAGTTTACTCTGGTACCTCGGTTTTTCGCCTTCTGTGGAATAATTTGAATATCAAACACACACCCTATTTATACATCAAGTGCTATTATAACCAGTTAATTGTTCAATCAACCAATTCATCAATATAAATAGACATGCCCCACACAATTTAAACACAAACATGAACAAATCCCCCCTTATATAAAACAAACACAATATTCATTATTTATAGAATTTAATACAAATATGCATACAAATTCAATCACTTACACTAAATTTGAATTTAAAAATGAATATTGTGTTTGTTTCATAAGAGTATAAGGGGGGAATTCATTCATGATTGTGTTTAAATTGTGTGAGGAAAGTCTATTTATATTGATGAATTGGTTGATTGAACAATTAATTGGTTATAATAGCACTTGATGTATAAATAGGGTATGTGTTTGATGTTCAAATTATTCCACAGAAGGCGAAAAGCTGGGGTACCAGAGTAAACTTTTACTGGATATTATATCCTGCAGTTTTGTGGACTTTGTTGGCAGTAGCTTCAGCTTTTTGTGTTTCTTTATTATTTATTTTCTCGTGTGTTTCTATGATAATACTACACTGAGGCTGCAAAGTGCAATGGAAATATTAGAAAAAAAAACTTTACATAATAAAGGTAGTAGAAAAATGTGACAGGCTGCCTGAGGGGATTGTTGACTACGTTGCCATGGTGACCCTCAACAAAGCCTGGGATGAGCGATGGGCTAGCAGAAGACTAATGAGATGGTCTGATGGAATGTAATAGTTTCACAAATAGGGCAGACCTCAGATGCAATCAACTGTTTTCTGATTACTCAAAAAAGTTACATTATGATATGCATGCATTGTGTTAAGGTTTCAAACTTCTAATGGTGCTTAGCTGAAACATTGCTTAAATTGCTCACAAAGGTTTGTGACACATTCAATATAATGTTTTGCAGTTGTCAGAATTAATGATATTTGCTGAAAGGGATAAAGTGTTCTGAATCAACTAAACTTGCTGAAGCACATACAGTGCTACAGTGCTTAAAAGCAATTATTTTGTCAAGGTGCCTAAAGTGCTTAAAAGTTCAAAACAAGATAAGCTGTTAGTTTCTTAAAGTAATTAGAGGAAGGTAATATTCATCTTATTTTGTTTGCTATATGTGCCTACAGTGACCTTAAATATGCTGTGTACAGCTGCTGAGAAAAAGAGGCACTTTAAAGTGCTCCAATTAAGAGAACTAAGGACAAGTAAAGTAGAAATAGAAACTAAACTGAAATGAAAGTAATTGTAAGATATATTACTGAAGTCTTACTTGAAGTAAAAACATATTAAGCCAAGAAGGAACTTCAGCTAGCATGTTATAACTATAAGGAAAGGGATAGGAGCCTTTTATTAGGCTAGCTGTTACTGTTCTCCACACACACACACACACACACACACACACACACACACACACACACACACACACACACACACACACACACACACACACACACCCACACTCTCTGCTTTACTGTTAATAAAATGGGGTCAACCACTCACATTCACATTTATTTATTCATAACGCTGTACCCATTTAGTGATTTCTCTGATCAGCTATTCTATTTATGACAGGCTTCTTGCAATGGATTTCAGGATTTTATGGATTCTTTGAAAATCTATGGAGTTATACTATAAAATGTAGCTTCAAATTATGAGCCGGTGCCGAGTACAAAAAGTCCAAAACACTACAATAATGAAAAATCAGTTTGCTTGTGGATAATCAGGTGTGTTTCTATAGTTTTGCAGAACATACCCAAATATCCTTTTATTTTTCTCTGCAGTGTCTCCCTCGTTCATTTGAAGTCTTCCATTTTGTTAAAAAAAAGAAAAGAAAAGTAAAAAATTTATGAGATATACTAATGGAAAAAAGTCCGGGCAACCAGATTTTTTTCTAGTTGGTATATTCTTGGATTTACAATGGGCACACTGGTTTGGCTGACCAATCAGCATGCTCGTTTTTGAATTTTAATGGCCAGTCATAGTATAATAACTATTACGACATAACAATAGTTTCAGTTTTCAAACACCAGGCGAATGTATACTGCTTAACTGAGATGGCTAAAAGTATATGATGCAATGTGCTTCCTATCTAGCCAGTATCAAAAGATAAACATTTATATTCATTAGCTAGATGTTTTATTAGCTTCTATTTGTACTGAGTGAAATCACCTGGTTGTCTTAATCTCTGTTGATACTTTGTAACAATCCAGTACATAAATGCCAGCTCAAACTCAGTTGATGAGGAAATAAAAAAAATAAAACAAGAAACAAAAACAAATGATGACCCAGAAATATTTTGAATACTTTTTTATTGACTAATATTACTGAAAAAAGAAAGAAAGAAAGAAAACTAAGTGCACATATGCATGCAATTCCAGAGATGCACCAAAGTAACAAATAACTCTGTGAAGTATGTCTAAAACAAATAAATACAATACACAATTATATCCTACATGAACTGAGCATAACTTGCTCCTAAGAATATGTAGTAAAGCCTGAAAGCCCATCTCTCAAAGATGTCACAAGCTATTCTCAAAGTGTGCCGCTGTAGCTAATCTCTCTCTGTTTTATCTATCTGTAAAGAACTAACCTCAAAGATATATCCAAGGGGCTAACCTGCCACTGTAACTCAGAATGGTGCAGTGACAAAAATGCAGCCATTAACTCCAACAAAGGAGCACTCCCTTCCCTACCACCCCAATATGCCCTCCTTTCAAGCAAACCATAATCTATTTTATGAGAGTGCTAGCAGTCTATGAACTTTGTATCAGTTGTATTGTCTCCTTCTTCTGATGCTTATATGATATCCCAATTATAGTGAGAGAAAGCCAGTACTCATCATTTTTTCTTATAATCTTGTATTTAACAAAGATCCTACTGAACATGCAAAATCTAGTAACTACTTTAATCAGCTTCTTGTTGTTTTCATTAATTCTAAAAATGTTATCCTTTTCTTCCTTTAGCTAACTTGGTCTTCCTCATTGATGTGAACAACACAATTATTTTACTTTCTCTAACAGTCTGCCTAATACTTCATCGACTATTCCTTAGTTCCAGAACTCCTAAATGAACTTCCATGCAAAACCATCTGCATTATATTGGTGCTCAATGACACAATTAAAAGTTGCAGAGTATTCTTGCCTCTTCAATAAAACATTCCAGCATCTTCGTATCATAACCTGCATGGTGATAAATTGAATCATCATGTGTTGTTCCCAAATCCTGTAGCATTGACAGGGCCATTTGCAATCTAATCAAACATTTTTGTGCCACTTGTATTCCATGGATTTTCCCTTTGCTAGTCCTCTACCTCCTTCCTATCATCTTGCAAGCTGCTTTTGTTCTTTTCTTAACCAGGTCCACATGCACTAGCCAGGTTTACCATTTTAAGACATTTTCATTCCATTAGGACTTTACAATTGCTTACACGTGTCTTCTGCTTCTTCATAGATTCATAGGTCCATAGGTTAGTACTAGGCTAACTGCCGTTATGGGCCATTTTTAAACCTAGACAATTGCCCCATGTCAGAATCAAACCCTGCACCTTGTGTTTCTAAGGTAAGCACCTTAACCATTACGTCAAACTCCCACTCCCTTTTCTTTCTAATAATGATTACACTTGTTAATCTAATTCAGTTTCATTGTTCTCCTTCATAAACATGAACTTTCCTTCTCAGAGCTATACATTTTTCCCCTTTCTAGATAGCTAGCTTGCACATCCTCAGTAACTATTCCTCTCCATGAAAACTCCATCCTTTCCATCTTTCTTTGGCCTTCTTATTGTAACCCCATCCCCAATACACCCACACCATTCTCTCACAGTCTATCCATTTTCTCTTCACTTTGTTGTAATGCCTAATTAATAAACCTTTCTTTTATAGCGTCTAGGTTTCTCACATACCTATTTCCCAGATCATGTTGCCAGTAATCCTTTCCTCTTATTTAGCTTTGCCATCTTTTTCTTTTCCCTAAAAAATGGTTTCTTATCCATATTCCTCATGACTATTTTTATATACGTTTTCTGTCACTCACACTTGTCATCATGACATTGCCTTCATATTAATTTACTTTCTCAGTTATCTTCATCCCATACAGCTCCATGGGGAAGATCCAGATGAACTTAGTCGTATGGATAATTGTTGTTAACTAGCTGAGTGCCAGCACAGGGAGCAACCTAGGAAGACCATTATCCAGAGAACCATAAGGGTTGCATTGATCTCTCTATCCATACATCTTACCCCTTTTCTGTTATTTTGTGAGATGCCATCTTTGTTCAAGTGGAATGTTGTTCTAACTTCATTACCAAGACCAAGACCATCCTCATTTAAGGGAGGACCTTAAATGTCCTCAGGCCAGTGAATTACCCACAAGATCTTACCCATCAAAAGTCACACTTTAGATATATGCAATTAAGGATCATATACAAAACAAAAGCAGGTTATAAATCAAAGTGAAAACGGATTATGACAAGAAGTAATTAGAGAGTAGGATTTCGGATGTAAGTGCTTAAGGAGAAACAATGATCTGGAATATTATATTCATAAAGTAGCAGAAAATATTCTAAGACCTAACACATGAATTGAGACAGAAAGTTTTACTGGATAAGATCAGAATAGGAACCAAGATACTGAGACTAAATAACTAGAGATGGAAGGGTAACAGAGTGGGATGATGCAAAGTAGAAGTTTGGACTACAGTGCAGAGACAGCCTTTCTTACCAGGAACTGATAGCAGGGTATAGGTAGAGAGAAATGGATGGCAGGTGCTAAGTGAAAGACCAGCCCTGGTAGACTTTTAATTGTGTCTAGAGAAAAAGTTGCTATTAAACATGGGATAATTAGAGGGGCATATAAAATACTGCATGATAACTATGAGAATTAATCAGAGGAGGTTAGAAAAGATTGGGAAAAGAGACTGGAAAGGCAATCTATTAAAGACAAATGGGAAGACATCTGTATATCTCCCAAGTATGCAACAAAGTCCACATAGTTTAGAATTTTTGGTTAGAAGTGTTTGCACTGGCATTTTTATACCCACACAGACTTCAGAAGAAATGTCCTCATGTAGACAGCAAATTATGGAGGTGTGATGGTACAGAGACTTGCAAAGCGGGAAAGTGTTTTTTGGGAATGCAACGAGTTTGCAGATTTTAAATGTTTCCCTGCAGAGTACATTGTCACAAATGTTGGGGAACAAAGGGATAGAATTAAAGAAATTATTCTTTTGAGCTAGGATATAGGATCTAAATTTCCCCGTAGGTGGTAAGGGTTTAAGGTTTAATGTGATTGGCTGTCAAAAAAAAAAAAACAATTAGCAGAAAATGGAAGTTAAAATCTAAGCCAAATATAATTGAAGTACCGAATATCGTAAATGAGATAAAATCACTGGAGTTAAGATCATTAGAAAAGGGTAGGAGCAAGCCACATTAAAATAAATGTAATATGTGGGAACAACACCTGGAAAGTAATGTTCAGGAGAAGGACTAAAGTTTAAGGGAAGGCAAGAATTGAGCAATTTATGTAATGTTGGAATAATAATTGTTAGAAAGAAATCATTTACACAATGCATGGAATGAAAAATGCTTGCTATGATTTGTTTTCTTGCATTTTAGTCTATGTGTACCCATGTCATTGTCTGCAATATAAAAAAATTACTAAATGTTTTAAAAAAGTCATCACCTGCTGCATTTACTGGTGAAAGGATGGATATTACTAAGCCCAACTCCCAATCCCTGGTGGCTGACACGAGCAATCATGTCACCATTATGGACTAGAGTTTGACAAGTTCAAGACATACACACACACACACACACACACACACACACACACACACACACACACACACACACACACACACACACACCATGCAGCTGGTAGAGCCAAGCCCACCTCCCCAGACCCTTGTGCCACAAACCTAACAGCAACTCCCCCAATAGGTTATGGCTTTGAAATATAACAAACTGCCTTCTTTACCACAGGATGACCAAGCATGCGTCTTTCCAACTTGTCCACCACTAGGATACCTACTGATTGTGATGTAATCTAGATCATAGTCAGGGCTTTATCTATCAATTTCACAGAGACAGCAACTTCTTGGATCTATTTGTTCATGTTAGAGTTCACCCTCCACTTTAAAATTTTGCACAATGAGTTTTTTTTGGAATGCTTATTAAACCATAACATGATAACACTACCAGATTAACAACATATTAATTCAATCTGATCTTTCCTTTAAGAGTAACCTTACAGACATCAAGTCCAACTGTGGAAAGAAAATCACACTCATCTTTCTGAGCACATTTTTATCTCTGATTGCAGACCTATCCACTCAGTGTGTTAAGGAAAATGCAAGGCAATATTTGTCTGATGCCATAAACAGCATCCTGTGTCTGTTTTAATCACAACATCACAATGGCTTTAGTGTATTACAGGCCTCGGTGGTGCAGAGATTAATGGTGTCACCTCACAACAAGAGGTTCTCTCATTCGATTCTTGGCTGGAGCGCCTTCTGTGTGGAGTCTGCATGTCCTCTCCACGGTCGAGTAACGTTTAAAGACATGCAGGTAGGTGCGTGCGTGAATGGGTGTGCCTTCTTTAAAAAGGTTGGATGTAAGGCTGGCAACTCAGCACTGTAAAAAAATCCACTGCCAATCATTAGTGGACCAGAATTCCGCTTCGGCGACCCCTAACCGGGAAAAGACAAAAGACAAACAAACATCACAATGGCTTTAGTAGTTTGAGCTATCTTTGGACATGAAGTGCTGTATCTAACTGCATCTGTCAATTGGCAACATAACAGCACATCTCCATACCAACCTTTGTTTTACAATACAAACCACACCTTCTCCCATTTTGACCTAATGAAGAGTGATCTCCGTCTCTGCAGAATGTAATCCCTGTATTTAGAAAGCACATCTTGTACTGATAGCATTCAGAAACAACTAACAAACTGCCTCATTTTGCCATGTGGTCTCAAATAAAATACAGATGTTACTGGTAAAGATAAATTGTCTCATGTTTACTGATAACTGCTTAATCCTTATAGCCACAGATACAGTATGTAAGAGGTGTACATACATAGTGTCACTGGAGGATAAACTATTGCATAAAAGCACACATCAGGTTGTCAAAATCACACACACAACAACCACCACACATAGCATGAGACAGGCATGTAGACATCGTATGCTGAGGCAATTAAATGCAATCTTCATAAACAACAAAAAACCTCCTAGACCGACCATCAGAAAAATTATCCTCAGCAAACCCAAAAGTGCTGAACATAACCAACACCTAAAATCACACATGCAGCCACACTCAGTGGAACCACAATTACAAAAGCCCATAAGGAAAGCAAACACACTTTTCAGGACTCTCTTCATAAGCGGTTCCATTGTAAGACATTGTAATGCCCCTCTAACAATGCTGAACTAGGAGAAAATAATGGTTAGTTGTCTATCTGGAGTCAGTATCTACCAAATTACTCATGCACTCAAGTCACTGCACCACAGGTACCAGTATGATTCCATCATAGTTCATGTAGGTGTAAATAACCTGAGACATACCTTCCTAAACTATATGAAGAGAGACATTATAGGTGTCTCTGAATGTGTGTCTCAGCCTGGTATGAGCCTAGCACTGGGCATCATATTATCTTCAGCAAGCATGATGCCGCAATACAAACAAAGGATGACTGAGTTTAACAATTGGCTGAGTTTATGGTGCCATTTTAAGGGGATCCGCTATTTGTCAGCATGGAAAGATGTGGTTAACATACCACATTGCTTTGCCAGGGATGGTCTGCACCTGTCCCCTCCAGGCTTTTGAATACTGACTAAAAATGTATCTTCCCCCATAGAGCCTTTCTTAGGCAATGCCAAACTGACAAACCTACCAACATAGAAAAATCAACTCAACTGAAACTCAAGGTCTTACTGCTCAATGCAAGGAGCTTAAACAAAAAAACTACACTCCCTTCAAACCTTTCTTACCATGTAAAAAGTACACATCTGTGCAGTAAGTGAGAGATGGTTTAAAGCCTCAGGGAGTACCCTGATAGTGCAAGGTTTTGGTACCTTCCACACTTTTAGACCAGTAGCTGCACATAAAGGCACTAAAAGTGAAGGTGTCTCGATATACATCAATAACAAGCATATATCTTGGTTGATTGAGAAGATGACATGCTGGAGTTTTTCCACATGTAGGTCACCACAGATAAAATTGGTTCCCTACTGAAATATCAGCAACTGAAATGCCAGGTGCTGATAAGATGAAACAAAAAATACTGAAAACATAAAAGAAGAGCAACTCTTGAAAATCGTTCCTCTCTTTCAAATTTTTTTTGGGGTGGCAACCCCCCCTGCACCCCCCAAACTTATATATACTAACTCCGAGATTGCCATACCTTGAAGAAAAGGGAATATTCAGAGAAATGGCATCTCAGACTTACTATATGTAAGTCCATTCTTTTAGCCATTCGGTCTCCATATTTCAGGATTCACTCTAGTGGGTCCCAACATTTATTCATTTATTTTATTTTACATTTGTTGACCAGGATAATCTGACTGAACTGAATATCCCATTTTCAGCGGAGGTCCGGGGAGAAAAGATTCACGAACATTACAATAAAGGTTGTGCATAAGTACTTAACAAGTCTTACAGAAAATACATTTTTACAATAATTAGTTAAAAGTTCAATAAAAGGTATATTAAGGAAGCAATATAAAACAGTAAGTAACAGTGTTGACAAAATTATAATAAAAGATGCAGTATGTAACAGTATATAACTGTGTGGAGACAATGTTACAAATCAGGGAAGGTGAGGTGGAAACATGGTAATGTTTTAGAGTTGCTGAGGAAGTGAGATTAGAGATGTGAATTATTAATAGTAATGTAAGGAGTTACAGTTCTTGGTTAGGAGGGTTCCTATTATAACCTCAAACTTGTAAAAGTTTGAATGTCACATAGTCGACACCATATGATCAAACTTTTACAAGTTCGAAGGTTAAAACAAATGGCCTGTATGGTGCACAATGGGAAGATTTACATTTTCTGCACTAAGGTGTGGTCTTGAAGTTAGTATATTTAAGTAGCAGGGGTGTGGGGGGTGCAGGGGGGGGGCTTGCCCCCCTGCTCAGAGTGTTTAGGTAAGTTTTTCTTTTTCTTTTTTATTACATATTCAATGTTTCAAACTTCGCTCATATGGTGTCGATCATATGAGGTTCGAAGTTTTGAAACTTCGAGTATATAATATAGACCCAGTTAGGATGCAAGGTATCAGTGTGCTAAGGTAGGCTGGGGGAGCACTGAGGTAGAGAGAGGAAGAGGTCAGTAGAGCAAAACAATATAGAGGACACATTTCAAATGGTTACCAATAAAATCACATACCATATCCTAGCAAGTTATAAGTCATGCTCTGTGTCCCCCACAAAACTCATAGTGCATACTTAGACCTATTTGGTACATTCACTATCCAACTAACATCTTACTCATGGGAGACTTTAATTACCCCTCTATATATTGGGAATCTTATACATGGCCTCAAATCTGCAGGCACAGGTATTCCTGTACTTCGTAAATTCAAACATCTTTGAACAGTTAGTGCATATTCTTCCTAAAGGTTCCAATATACTGGACCTCATACTTACAAATATGGAAAATGTTGCACCGTCCACAGTGTCATGGCTTCTGTGGCAAGGTCTGACCATAAAGCTGTCTCCTTCAAAATCAAAATCAACTTGGCAACCCCAGTGAATCCAGTAACAGTTAGAACTATTACAAGGCAATTTACCTTTTATAAGTGATAGTTTGCCAAAATTCAATGGCCTTCCAAACCCAGAGAACACAACAGCCTATGAGAATTTTTCACAGAAACTCTGCACATCCATCTCAGTAGTTGCATAGAGGCTGTTGTACCTACCAAAAGTAAGACCAAATCTAACTCCAAAAACAAACCATCCTTGTGCCATCCCAAATTAAAGAGATTATACAACAAAGGGAAAAAAAATCATGGCTAAAATCAGGAAGTGTAACTACCATAAAGAGCTCTCATCAAATTAAACAGGCAGCTGAGAGGGCTAATTAAGACTAATATAAACAATTCTGAGGTCAAGATAGCTTCCCAAGCAAAAAGATAACCATAAGACTTTCTTCATATACGCCTGAAATCTGAAAGGCAGCACACAGAAGTGTGCTGAACTGGTGGTTAATGGTGTCACATTCACTGAGCTGGGTGATAGAGTGAATCTGCTGTCTAACAAATTCACTTCAGACTTTACCCCCCCACTCATTCCCAGCCACCCCCAAGGAATACCTTTAAACATAACCCCTGCAACTATAAATAGAGAGCATGTCTTGGTTGTACTCCCTAAAGACAAGAACACAGGCTCAATGGGCTCTGATAATATCCCAGAATGCCTTCTGAAAAGTCAAGAATATGGCCTATCAGTGACACTGGAGATTTAACTATAGTCTCAGCACAGTCTTTGTGCCACAAGAGTGGAGGACTGCAATGGTCATCCCTTTTCATAAGGGTGGACCATCAAGAGATCACAGGAACAACAGACCTATTAGTGTGACTAGCTTATGTGCACAGCCATGGAAGGGATTATAATGGAAATGATCATCAAAGGCTTAAGAGTCTTTCAGACACTGGATCCAAGCCAGTTTGACTTTGTCAAAGAAAGGTCATGCCTACCGAACCTGGTGGACTTCTTTGAGAGGGTCACCAAAGCAATGGAGGAGTGTGACTTGGTGAAGGCATTTGATACAATACCTCACTTGGGCATTGTTAACAAACTTACAAAATTAGGCATAAACCCCTATATGATATTCTGGATACAAATAGGACCCTGAAAGTTAGGACTGGATAGACCACATCCACAAAGAAGCCATTGGAGTCCCTCCGGTCTCTGTGCTGGGCCTGCTCCTCTTTGGCATCTAATTCTTAGAATTCAAGGCCAATGTTAAAGGCCTTTGGCTGACTGATTTCCCAGATGATTGCAAAGTGGGAGCCGTCATAGAATCACCCCAAGAAGCAAACATCTCACAAGAGGATCTAACACAGACAAATGACTGGTGCTAAAGCTACAGCTTAAAAGTCAATGCCAAGAAATACAATATGTTACCTTTTGGGAAGCAGTCCACCTTGGGAAACTATGTCATCAATAAAACACCCTAAGAATTGACTCACTAGTCAGGGATTTAGGAACACATGTAGACAGTAACCAGGCCCTTGACCAACATTTGTTCAAGGTACCAAGGAAATCTTTCTATTTTGATCAACTTATAAGTAAGGACATGGCAGCTTTGACCAGGGAAGTCATCATGCCAATATACTCATCCCCTCATCAGGCCCATCATTGAGTATAATGCCCATGTTTAAATGTACCTGATGAGATACATGCAGCAAATGGAATACCCACAAAGTTTCCTACAAAAAGAATACTGGGCATAAACATAATGCCCTATGTGGATGGTCTCAAAGCCTTATCTCTGTATTCGATCTACTACAGACAACTGAGAGGCGATCTATTTCTGAAATACAAGGCATCCCTGGACCCTGTCTGATAAGCCTTTTGCACATCCACAAAACAAAGTACATCACAACTACTAGTTCTAAACACCTAAATTTTACTTGCAGCATAAATAGGACATGTTGGAAAGACAGATATGTATCTCACAAGGTTCCTATTCACTGGAAAAAAGACTCCATCCATGTGAAACAAAGTCCCTTCCTAACCCTATTAAGTGTAACGTGGACCACTGGATGGGAAATCAAAAATTCACTCATAGTCTGAAGCCTATGTCTCAGATGGACAGAGGCATTCAGTCAATCAGTCATGACTAACAACCACTCTTTATATAAATGTGTAAAACATATAACTTGTGGGACACATTTGGGTTGCATGGTTAGGTTTATTATGGCCTAGTGGTTTTTAGCCTAGTATACACCTATGAATCTATGAACCTAAGAGAAAATAGTACTTGTTCTGCTCCTTTTGTAGTCAGTGAATATATAACTACAATTGTGATCCACATTTACTGGAAAACCTTCTATTAGGTGTTTTTTATCAGGTTGCCAGATATGCTATAACACATTTTTTTCATTTTGCATCATGCTAGAAACTGAAAAACAATTACTGTGACAAAAGGTATGCAGTCAGAAGACCCAGGATTTTTTTTTGAAAAACAATCCAGAGTGTGGGTTTAAACTGAATGGTATTCACATAATTAGACCATTCTTCATACGATCATGGGGTCACAGGAGGTTACCAGGCTGTTGGCTCTAACGCCTCTACGAGCCTAGCCATGTTATACCCTTGTTCCCTTGAGGACAATATATAGTCTATGTTTGCATATGAATCTAAGATCAGCACCAGCTGCCCCTGTCTAGGAGGGACATAGGTGAAACCCCTGGTGTAAATGTGCTATTTCTCATCCAATTTTCCAGGTGACCACTGGGTTTGATGGTGCAGTGGTGCAGCGGTAGTGTTGTCATCTCACAACAAGAGGTTCTCTGGTTCAATTCTTGGCTGGAGTGCCTTCTGTCTGGAGTCTGCATGTCCTCCCTGCATTTGGGTGGGTTTTCTGCAGGTACTCCGGTTTTGTCCCATGTTACAAAGACAGGCATCTGAAGTGTTTCAATTCAGACTTTCCCATTAAACAAATGTTAAATAAATAAATAAAGGTTACGCTTAAACAGGGTCATTGAGTAGCTCTGTTTTACATGAATTGGCAGTTTGTTCCAGAGGACTGGAAACATCTCAGAGACATATCTGTCTATCCAGCATGTCCTGTTAATATCACATGCTAGATTAAGATCCCTAAAGCGAGTGAATCTTGCCCCATTGTATTTGCGTATATGCAGCAGCTTCATCAAGGCAAGATCTGAGACTGCTCTGTAGGTCAGGCACAAGTTGCCTCTAAGCAGTCTATACCATACTGAATAAACTGATAAGGTCTTCAGTCTGTCCGTGTAGGTTATGTGTTGTAGGCCCTGAATTTTCTTGGTGAGAATACTCTGAGGTCTCTCCAGTTGCTGCATATGTCTGAAGAGGTACAAATAGAAAAGAGAATTGTGCTCTGTTATTGGTCTGATGAGAGCCAAGTACAGGGTAGACTCCATAGCTTTGGATGCTATACCCTTGCTTATGGGGTGTGCAAGGGCCTTCCTTACTACTGCAGACACCTGGTGATCAAAGTTAAGGCTGCTATCAACTTGCGTTCCTAACTCCATAACTGGGTTTGAACTTAAGGGAGTATTATTAATGTTGTAATTAATGGGACTTTCTCCTTTGCTGAAGGGGATAATAATGTATTTTTTTTCATTTAGTTTAAGTCAGTAGCTTTGACACCAGTCATTTGTCTGTGAAAGGCCATTTTGTAGTATGCTGACAACTTTGGGGGATTCGATGATTGTACCCAGTTTGAAGTAATCAGTGAGCTTAGTAAGCCACAGACCTTCTATTTTCACCTGAACTTCTGAAAAATAGATACCAAAAAGTATGAGTCCTAGCAAAGATCCTTGTGGAACACCACTGGTGACAGGTCTGCTAGTAATTTGGACTGTATGTGTTTTATTTGTGAGCCAGTTGGTAACCCATGTAGTGACATAAGGGTTAATCCCCAACTGAGTGAGTTTCTCAATGATGCCCAAGTGGGGGATTGTGTCAAAGGGCTTGGCTAGGTCAAGATAGGCAGTGTGAACTGTTTTGCCTTCTTTCAGGGCCTTGGTGACATTCTTGAAGAAGTCAACCAGGTTTAGCAGGCAAGATCTGCCCTTAACAAAGCCAAACTGGGTCAGGCCAAGAGTTTGAAGGTCACCTATATCCTTGTTGATAAGGTCCATGATGATTCTCTCCATGGCCTTGTGGATAAGGCTGGTTAGGCTTAAGGGTCTATAGTTTCTGTGGTCAGTTGAAGGACCCTCTTTGTGTAAGGGGATTATGGTTGCTGTTTTCCACTCAGCCTGGACAAAGTCAGAGCTTAGACTGAGATTGAAGACCATGCTCAGTGGTTCTGCTAACTCCTATTTTAGACAATTTAATAAGCAGCCTGGGATTGTGTCCGGTCCCATAGAGGCTGTGCTTCTGGCCTTAGAGAGTGCAGCTATGACCAGCTCTCAGGAGATACTAGCAGAGAACTGGTGACAGGTATGTTATAGAGTATGATTGGTGGGGACAGGGGGTGAAGTGTTCGCCAAGCCTGTCCGCTAGCAGGTTGGCGATGTTCTCAGGTTCAGTGTGAGTGGTACCTTCCACTACTAGTTCGGCACAAAGCTGGACCTTCCCTTTTAGATTTTAGATGTGCTAAGGAATGCTTTGTGATTTTCCTAGGTAGGGATGTTAATTAAGTTTCATAATTAGCTTTAGAGGATTTTACAAGATGTCTAATCTGCTTGTTTATGCTTTGGAGGGAGTTCTTCCTCTGCTGGGACCGTTCCCTCTTGTTTTTGACAGCAGTTTCTTTTTCCTACTGTATAACCTATTTATGCTGGATGTCCACCAGAGTGGCTTATTTTTTCATGAGGATCTTGATTTAACCTGTTGTAGTATGGCTGAGTCTATACATTTATAAAGGTGTTTATACAGGACATTTGTGTACACCTCAGTATAGGGGTCATTGCTGTAAGTGCTGGTAGGGAGTTTGAAACTGCTGATGCCATCGCTCAGTAGGCTACAGTTTGCTTTGGAGAAATTTTTGAACATTTTTGTTCCTGAGGGTGGGTCAGGTGCAATTGTTACTTTGAATGAGACTGATTTATGATCAGACTTTATGAGGGAGGGCCCCACACATGGGATGGTGCAGTGATCCCCGATGTTGGTGAGCACTATGTCAAGGATGTTAGAGCCCTTTGTGGGGGTGCTGACTATCTTCTCCAGAGCATTTGTGTTAACAAAGTCCAGGAACCTTTGGGGAAGTGTGTTTGTGCTCATATATGTTACCTAATTGATGGAAGGAGAGTGAAAGTCACCCATGACCAGGGTATTAGGCTGTACCATGAGTGACTCATGTAGGTCCAGGTAGGCTGCGTGGTTGTCGTGGTTCATGGTGGGGGACCTATAGCTAACAATGATATGGAGTGGATCTTTAGTACAGTTAGCGAGACTTGGAGTAACTCTAGGAAGTTGTACTGTTTAACCAGTCTTTAGGTGTATTTGTCTTTAATGAAGATGGATACTCCTCCTCCTTTGTTTTTTTTCCACATTCATTTTGTGGTCTGAATGTGTGGAAGGCATTATAGCCCTGTATGGCCACGGTATTCTCTAACCATGTCTCTGTGACTGCACAGACATCAGCATCTTCCAAAGTGAGAAGTGCTTCCAGTGAGTGCAGTTTCTGATTTAGACTCCTAGCATTAAACAGCATAACCCTGAGTTTGTTTCTAGAGGATATTTTTATGTCAGGAATTTTGTTCTTATGACATTGCCTAAAAAAGGCACTGTTGGGGTGGCAAGTACCTTTGCCAGCAACATACAGCCTAGATGTGACAGGGGAAGATGATCTCTGGCAAAGCAGCATGGTCTATTGATCATATAAGGGTGGGAGGTTGGCATAATGGTTAAGGTGTTTACCTTACAGATACAAGGTACAGTTTTGATTCTCACATGGGGTAATTGGCTAGGCTTAAAATGGCCCACAAGGGCAGTTAGTCTAGTACTAACCTATAAGAGAAGCTATAAGAGAAAAAACGTGAAAGTCCTGGAACAGTCAACTAAATAATGAAACACGAACCAATCTGTTCCTGGTTACAACATGTATAAAACACTAACACAAACGGAAGGGCAGAAAAATCTCAGTTTATCTCTGTTTATTAACTAAAACATACAAGTTAAGCGCTTTCATCTAATAAAATAGACTTCATCAGAACAATACTCTTCACAAAATGTTTTTCTTAAATACATGCTCATACCAATCACATTCAATTCAATTTACTCCATAATTAATTCTTAAAGTGCTAGTGTTAAATTCCTATTCTCCCTATTGACTTGTATAGCTAATATTTAATACAATTAATAAAATAATAAAATTCATTAAAAGATACTAACAAAATTCATTAAAAAAATTCATATGTAGACTTTGTGTCTATTTTTATTCAATGTATATGCAATATGTAAGATGTATAAATATAAATATTTTTATGTTATTTATTTGTTTAAAAATACCAATATAAAAATCTTGTAACTAACTACTATTTTCCAATATGGGTTTAATAGATATATACTCATTAATACCAGGGGGCACAGAAGCATTTAAGCGGATCTGCCACCTTGCCTCTTTCTCCCCCAGTATTTTCTTTATGTTGCCACCCCTGGGATTATGTTTTACCAATTCTAATATTCCAAAGTGAAAAGAAGAACATGTAGTAATCTGAGTAATCCTTATTATAATAATTTGCTGTCAACATGTATAATTATTAAGTAAACTAACTAAATTCAAGCTATTAATTACATATCATGTAATGACTAACCTCACCTTGCTTTAACTGTTTATGTTTTTGTTACTTCAGTTATGTCTCATATTGTCTTGCTTGGAGCTTTTCTCCCCGGGCCTCCGCTGTAAATGGACATGTATCCAGTCGGACTATCCCGGTTAACAAATGTAAAATAAATAAAAATAAATAAAATAGTACTTCCATTCAGGTGTCTCCATAGGGCATTATTTCCATCCTGTTTTCTTATACTATAACTATGGTCATAGATCCTATTTCTCAAGCACCTGTCAGTTTTTCCGACATAAAAACATGGACACTTGGTACATTTTGCAAGATATACCAGGTGCTTGGACCTACAGTTGCCCTTCTGGAATTTGACATCAGTCTTATTGATATTCTCTAATACAATAGAAGGGGAATTAATAATGTACCTACACTGGTTACATGTGCCACATTTGTAGGTACCATTCTGTACTTTATCATTGTACTTATACCTATAACTTAACTTGTATGTTTTAGTTAATAAACAGAGAGAAGCTATAAGAGAAGCTATATCATCCAATGTCAGACACTGGATCCCCCTGGCTTGACACCAGAAGCTGATCCAATACCTATCTGGGAAACATAATCTGAAAGCTCAATCATCTCTTTTCATATAGTCCAGTGAGGTATGCCTCAAGTCATTCACTCGTACATGGACTATGGCAGATTCATAACAGTACTTGTTGTTGAGAGACTTGAGTGCATGTGTGATCTGGTAGATACTGGCACCAGACAGGCAGCTGACCGTGACCTTCTCCTTGTACAGCCCAGTGAGAGGGACATCTGTATGTCTCACTATGGAGTCACCTACGGGCAAGACATTTGGTTTACATATCTTCTGCACAGGGGCTTATTGGTTGAGACACTGATGCATGTGTTATTATATGTAGTGGGTGCTGTTGGGACCATATTGTGTGCAGAAGGCTTGCTCTTGGGAGATCTTTGTTTTTTTATTTCTAGTGGGTACCTCTGTGTATGTGGGTTTATGTGTTGTGTGCTTGGTATGTATGGGAGGTGGAGTGTGGGTGCTGACAACCTGCTTGGTATTTGGTTTGTTATTATGTGAGAGAGAAAGCATTGATTCCAGATACATAGTATAGATACATCTCTCACATATTGTATTTGTACGTTTTAGGAGTAATACGTTGTATACATGAGGCAATTGTTACATTGGTACATCACCGATGCCCATGTCAGTCAGGCTGGGTGGAGAAACAGTGGGAAACTGACCTTTCAGTCTTCTTCTCCCTCCAATAATCCATACAATCTACAATTCTGTCTGCAAGCTTGTATTCCAAAGTAAACAGCTGGTGTTCTGCATAGACCCAATATCTCTGCACCTGAACTTCTTTATGTTGAACTCTCAAATGCTAGTACTGTTGAGGAAGTTTGGCATCATATGTTTCTTGCAAAACGTCACTGCTATCAGCTTCTGGTGCTTCCAGCTGTGCTGAATACCTTATTTACATACCTGATATTTGTCTCAGCTCGTACATTGCAACATCATTTCATTTTGGTTTTCACACATTCAGGCAAAGGCTTTCCTCACATAGTCAGTTATACTTTCTATGGCTTCCTAGTATAACTTCTTTTACTATTATTTCTGTTTTTCCACCTAAAATATCAAATCCTTACAACTAATTACATCACATGTATCAAATGTACCTCAGTTTATGTGGGTTTTAACTAATTAATGCATACCTTTCATCTCTCTCACACTGAGAACAAATGGAGGAGACAACCCACATCTTAAAACACTATGGGATCTCCTGTGATGTCATTTGATGGCCGTACATCAATCACATGTTTCATAACTGACCATAAAGTTTGTATCATTCACATGTTATTATCCTCTTAACAAAGTAAAGAGGTAGGTAACAATGAGAGAAAACATGACCATGGGTATTAGGATTTGCTCCAACAGTACTGCTCCCTAACACAATGGGCATCAGTCTAGTATGCCTTCTGTTCTCCCCATAAATGAGCTAATCATTTGTTACCGGTGCATAGCAAGGTATATTGTACTTTCATCTATGAACTGGACCACTGCATTCCCACTCTCCAAAGTAATGCTTTCCTTTCTAACAGTGAAAGTCATTGTTCATATTTGTTTCCATTGTCCAATATAGTTATTTATTGCTCTACTAACAAATAATTCACAGTGGCTGAATAACCAAAAGGAAAATCAGTGATTCAGAAGAAAGCAAAGTCTAGTATGGCTCTCAGCTACTCTTTGGTGTAAACACTTTCCAATGACTAACAACTTTCAGCCTCTTCATTTCCTTCTTCTGGTCCACCTCTTACCTTTGTTGTTCTTATTTGAGGATTTGGTAAATTTCTCCAGGTTGCCTGAAGTTCAGAACTGTTTAACAAAATGATCTGGTCTGCCAATAAAGAGCTGACATGAGATCAGACTATTTTTTCTTCTCCTGACTCTACTATAGCCCCTTGCTCTGACGACACCGAATCATCATTTATCTCTATTCTCTGGCCAAACTGAAGGGTCTACTGGATGTCCCTTGATCAGTATACTCCGTTTGTGAATCTACACTACTGTCTACACTGGTTATTGAGTTTCCTGTCTCTTCTCTTAATGATAGGGATGCATCTTCACTGAAATACAAATGCTGAGCAGTACTGGCCTTGGACCATTTATTACTAGGCTTTAACTAGTGACTGAATAGACTGACATCGTCTGTCTAATACCAGACCATTTCATTCTGTCTTGTTGCTCATCAGCATTCTGGCATGTCCTTTCTTGAGATCATTCCAGAATCTCTTGAAGTTATATACACTAAAGAAGGCCTTGCCTTCTTTATTTCTTACCCTATTACAGTTACTGTAGCAGGGTCAGCCATGCATGTTTCCATGTCACAACAATGAGAAACTTATTTTCATCTCTTAGTATGCCATTTTTCTCTGATAGTTCTATGAAATGTCCTGAAAAATTCAATAATATGACCATATCATCTATTTGTGTAAACAGCTGTTCTTGACTGGCTTGTAGAAACAATCCTGTATGTGCAGAGGTTTGTTGAGTCCCCTCTCTTTCTCTCTATTTTATTTATTTATTTGTTTGCCCACTCTACAAATTCTCTCAGTTCCTTGAGTAAATTCATATTACATCAGCATATCAGGAAGACTATTTTTGTGTTTTGTTATAGGAACTGCATTTAGTTTCCAGGACTGCTTTCAATATGCCAACAGTCCTGAAGTTTTGGTGCATAGACCTATTTTGTATCTGTTGTAGTTTCTCCAATTGTACTTAGGCCTGCTTCTAAATTAAAGTATTGCACTTAAATTTTGCTGCAAAACTTTTTACAAGAATGCATTATTTTTTTCCATATTTTTATCTGCTTTACATAAATGGCAGTTTTGTTACAGATCACAAACACTGCTGGTCACTGTTCTAAGCATTCCAAGTTAAAAATAGACTGTCATCCAATTTGCTGATTTAAATTCATCAGATCTTTGCCCTTGTCTTTTGCCTTTACTTTCTGTCATATTCTGTAATTTTAATTCCGTTAGATATTAAAAAATAATGCCATTTGTTGTAAACTCAAAACAAAAGCTCAGGAAACCTACTGTTGTCCCATTAAGTGCTGGATTCACTTCCTGAGGTTCCAGAAATAATTTTCATGCAATATTGGACTCATCTCTCTTAGTCTGCTGAAATTGACATGGTGGTTTTCATGACTAGTGCAAGGCTATGACCTGTTATAAAGATGCACCACCTCTTGTGGTTCATACCCCAATTATTATCTCACCCACATTTTCAGATAAATTTTATAAGTCTTGCAGGAAGCAAAATGTGCCTATTCCAGACTTAAACTCCATAACTGTTTTGTTCTATATAACTAGTGGTTACACTCATGCTTGTTATTTTAGGCTCATGTTAGAAAAGTCCAGTTCTTTAAATTATGCCCTACATAAATGCTACCACTGTTAGGGAACAAAGTTCTCATCAATGGAAGTAATCTAAATGAACATGCTTTGCTTATTTTAATGTTTTCTTTATTTTACAACTTATGTTTTTTGCATTATATAACTTAGGTTCATAGAAGGGGTGATGATGTGAGGTATTGCTAGCTATGCCAGAAGAAGTAAGTCAGCAAATGTGCAACATATGCCAACATAGCTAGCTGTAGTTTTGTAAAGAATTATATGTCATTTGTAAATCAAACTGATTTATACAGATGCTTGAGTTGAAAATGTATTTGTAAAGCTGCTTGTATTAAAAATGTACCAGCAGTGGGTCATGTTGCACAGAAAATAAATATACCTGTATGTCAGACTGTATTGTAACTGTTGAAATGAATATATTGTAACAGAGGATACTGGAAGAGGAGAAGTTAATCTCAATACAGCTAACTCTGAAAAATAGTCTGAAATAAAACGACCTGGTTAAGGCCATAAAGATTGTATCTTCTAGTTCTGATTGCAGCCAGAGACAAAATATTTGTGCAAACCAGGATTATGAATTCTCGAAGCGAGTTCCTTGACAGCAAGCAGGACCACACACCGGTTTAAAAACCCAAACGTGTTTTATTTAACCAAAACGTTTTCGCCACGGCAATCCGTGGCTTTTTCAAAGGTAAAAAATACATTCAAACCTCACATTTCATTTTTAAAAGCTCAAAAGAGGAAATGACATCATTTAATTACCTCTGAGCGGCGAATATTTTTTCTTTAAAAAACAAAAGGAGACATAAACATATACAATCATAAATTGCAATCCTCCTTATTATTAAAAATAGAAATGAGATAAAATATGTGTCTAACCTATAATAAACACATATGACAAAACCTAACAAATACTGATAGTCAAAGGCTTACACAAAAAATATATCTATATATAATTAATTAACAACTACATTTTGTATCCTATAAGACCAGCTATACTAACAATAATATGTAAAATGGATCAATATAAATAAAATACATTTACAAGAAGGGGGTCAATACCTCATAGTTACACCGTAACAGTGACAACTTAAACAGAAAGGGGGCTATGTTTAACAGCCTTTAAACAGGTCCCTTCTAGTAAAGTATATATGTGCAATAAAGTAAAAAACTTTATTAATGTACCTGTTAACTCTAGTATAAAATATATAACTTCTAAGAGTTCAATATGCTTCTGTGCGTTTACCTAAAACGAACTACTCTATTTTTAATCCTGTTTTACCCAGGACATTAGAGACTGAAAAAAATTTTGGGTAAAAGTGTAAATGTAAACTCATAAATATAAAATTACCTAAGATAACATTTTAGCTTTAAAACAGGGGCTATATTACAGTTACTATTCAAGCCTGGATCTCTAAATGCATCCAGACGTAACTGCCATTCTAACTCCCTGTTTTCTAAAATCAGTGAGAAAGGGCCTCCCCTAACCCTTAATGGTACATGGTCGATGGCCATGAATAAGAAACTGTGACCTGGGTTTAACCCTATATGTTTTGCAAGTGCATTATCGCTCTTATTGTTCTTAATAGCGTATAGGTGTTCATATATACGATCCCTTAAACGACGGTCCATTTTACCTATGTAAAACGCCTGGCAACAATTACACATTGCAATGTAAATAATA
The DNA here is from genome assembly GCF_019279795.1 of Protopterus annectens. Taxonomy (NCBI): domain Eukaryota; kingdom Metazoa; phylum Chordata; order Ceratodontiformes; family Protopteridae; genus Protopterus; species Protopterus annectens. The sequence continues at coordinate 1,753,848,592 of NC_056733.1, read as the reverse complement.
GACCTACTCTCACAGTTTAAAGTGAAACGTATGTGGTACTTTTTGTCCCTGGTCATAAATGTCTCACCCACTCTAACCTCGTTGCAGTATTTACAAAAGCCACATTTAAACATACCTTTTTTCTTGTAAAAGTCATTTAAGGGTACCTCCCTTTGTAAGAGTTCTTTGAGGTTACTTGATCTCTTAAATATAAATCTTGGTTTACCTCCCAATTTTTCAACCAAACCAGTGTTTGAAGATATCAGGTGCCAGTTTTTGCGTATAATAGGTAAAATCCCCCTAGAGTTTTTACTGAAAGTAGTAATAAAACTCAAAGAGTAATCAACTTCCTCGCCTATCAATGTCGCTGGTCCTGTCTCACTGCTAAATGGGTCACTAACGTTTGAAATTCCATTAGTGGTCAGATCACTAATAGTAAGTTTACTTTGGGATAGTAAAGGCTTATAAAAGCCACACCTCCTTTTTCTGGTGACTTCACCTATCAAGTCAGATAGCAATTGATCGGGGTACCCCCTGTTACTGAACATTAATCTTAACAGTTCACATTCTTTATCAAAGTCAACCATGGTGCTACACATTCTTCCAGCCCTCACAAGTTGACCTTTTACGATGGACCTTTTCTGTTGGTATGGGTGAAAGCTGGAGAAGTGTAAAAATGCATTACAATATGTAGTTTTTCTAAAAATTGTTGATGAGACAGGACCAGCGACATTGATAGGCGAGGAAGTTGATTACTCTTTGAGTTTTATTACTACTTTCAGTAAAAACTCTAGGGGGATTTTATCTATTATACGCAAAAACTGGCACCTGATATCTTCAAACACTGGTTTGGTTGAAAAATTGGGAGGTAAACCAAGATTTATATTTAAGAGATCAAGTAACCTCAAAGAACTCTTACAAAGGGAGGTACCCTTAAGTGACTTTTACAAGAAAAAAGGTATGTTTAAATGTGGCTTTTGTAAATACTGCAACGAGGTTAGAGTGGGTGAGACATTTATGACCAGGGACAAAAAGTACCACATACGTTTCACTTTAAACTGTGAGAGTAGGTCTATTATTTACATTGCAATGTGTAATTGTTGCCAGGCGTTTTACATAGGTAAAACGGACCGTCGTTTAAGGGATCGTATATATGAACACCTATACGCTATTAAGAACAATAAGAGCGATAATGCACTTGCAAAACATATAGGGTTAAACCCAGGTCACAGTTTCTTATTCATGGCCATCGACCATGTACCATTAAGGGTTAGGGGAGGCCCTTTCTCACTGATTTTAGAAAACAGGGAGTTAGAATGGCAGTTACGCCTGGATGCATTTAGAGATCCAGGCTTGAATAGTAACTGTAATATAGCCCCTGTTTTAAAGCTAAAATGTTATCTTAGGTAATTTTATATTTATGAGTTTACATTTACACTTTTACCCAAAATTTTTTTCAGTCTCTAATGTCCTGGGTAAAACAGGATTAAAAATAGAGTAGTTCGTTTTAGGTAAATGCACAGAAGCATATTGAACTCTTAGAAGTTATATATTTTATACTAGAGTTAACAGGTACATTAATAAAGTTTTTTACTTTATTGCACATATATACTTTACTAGAAGGGGCCTGTTTAAAGGCTGTTAAACATAGCCCCCTTTCTGTTTAAGTTGTCACTGTTACGGTGTAACTATGAGGTATTGACCCCCTTCTTGTAAATGTATTTTATTTATATTGATCCATTTTACATATTATTGTTAGTATAGCTGGTCTTATAGGATACAAAATGTAGTTGTTAATTAATTATATATAGATATATTTTTTGTGTAAGCCTTTGACTATCAGTATTTGTTAGGTTTTGTCATATGTGTTTATTATAGGTTAGACACATATTTTATCTCATTTCTATTTTTAATAATAAGGAGGATTGCAATTTATGATTGTATATGTTTATGTCTCCTTTTGTTTTTTAAAGAAAAAATATTCGCCGCTCAGAGGTAATTAAATGATGTCATTTCCTCTTTTGAGCTTTTAAAAATGAAATGTGAGGTTTGAATGTATTTTTTACCTTTGAAAAAGCCACAGATTGCCGTGGCGAAAACGTTTTGGTTAAATAAAACACGTTTGGGTTTTTAAACCGGTGTGTGGTCCTGCTTGCTGTCAAGGAACTCGCTTCGTGGATTCATCAGTTTGTTTGTTTTTTTCGCTCTGTTTGAGGATTATGAATTCTACCATATTTCATTAGGGATGAAATTACTACCTTGGAAGGGTGAAAGTTTCAAAATGCTTTTATAGCTTCTAGATGTTATAACACATATCAGCTAAGCTCTGTGTATATGGTAACACATATGCGCTAGATTCTGATTCACTTTCTTGTAAAGGGAGTAGTGTGCAAACCAGAGTCAGATGACCAGATGTATGTGATTTCCTTCTGTAATCCTGCACTGAAATGATGTTTTAATATTAGATGAGACAGAAGTCTCAGTGCAGTCTGTTTTTGAAACCTGATAAAGAAGGGTCACTCATCTACTTCATCTTGACATGCTTTAGTAAGTATCCAGGTAGTAGTGATTCTTTAGATCAGTCAGGAAAATATAGTGAGATTAGTTAAGTAATGTTTTTCCGTATCTATGTGAATCTATCCATTTGTATTATTTTTAATATTTCCTGTGATTGAAACTCTGATGTTTATTATAAATAGAGGTTTAGTATTTTCTTGTTCTTTTATTATTTATTATTACATATATTTTAAACTTTGCATTGTGGTTGGTCTTTTAGAGAATTTTTTAACTTTTGAGAGTACTCATATTTATTTGTTAACACTGTGGTCACTCCTGAAAGCCTTGCTGCATTGGTCAAACACTACCATTTGTGTTAGTATTAATTTTACTTGTATATTTAGGTGCTGTTGTAAGAGCCTTAGAGTAGCTGGCTGGTGGCAGTATAACTACCTTATAGTCTGGGTAAAGGTAACAGAGTTAGAAAATCTGTGCCAGCCTTTCCCAGGTGTGTGTGTGTGTGTGTGTGTGTGTGTGTGTGTGTGTGTGTGTGTGTGTGTGTGTGTGTGTGTGAAAATCAAATCTCAAAGAGTGTGGGTGTGTCAGCTACTTGAATCAGGGACACAGAGCACGTGTTTCCCAGAGAGGTTGGTGGAGGACTTGGCTTGGAACACCCGGCTGAGGACTCCATTCTACAGCTGTGTCAGTAGGTAGTCTTACTGGGGGACTGGAGAGAGAGAGAGAGAGGGAAGAAAACTCAGCCCTTGGACAGAGTGTGCTCCCTGTGTGCTCTTGAGGGAAATTGTGCTTAGTGCAGAGAGCTGCATCTGGAAATACTGTGTGTATCTATTTTTTTCCAAGTGAACATCCCTCAGTGATGTCAGTGGTGAGGATTCAGGCTACTTGATTACTGGCCCGGAGCAGGGACATCACAAGAGGTTACTAGCCTAATGGCTATAGGGCCCTTACAAACCTAGCCAAGTTCAACATTTGTTCACTTAAGGGTCTAGAGATATGGTCTATATTATAAACAGATCTAAATCAGCACTGACAGCCCCTATCCAAGAGGGACACCGGTGAAACCCCTGGGGTGAATATGTGGTTTCCCATCCAATTGTCCAAGTTATGCTTAAAAAGAGTTAATGAGGGGCTCTGTTTAGCCTGTTGAAAATTTATTCCAGAGGAGAGGAAACCTGTGGGAGACATATCTGTCTCTCTAGCAAGTCCTGTTGATGTCACATGCTAGGTTAAGGTCCCTAGAGAGAGTGAATCACGTACCATTTGACTTACAAATGTGAAGCATTTCCATTAAGGCAGGATCAGAGGTTGCTCTGTATACAAGGCACAGGTCACCTCTGACTGGTCTATATGATACAGAGTATAGTGACAGTGATTACAGTCTGTCCACATAAGACGTGCTGAAGATCTTGAATTTTCTTTGTGAGGAAACTTTGAGGTCCCTCCAGTTGCTGCAGATACCTGTTTAGGTACATACCATAGGAAACATTGTACTCTATTATTGGCCTGATGAGGGTAGAGTACAGGGGGGTTATAACCTCTTTTGTTCTGGAAGCTATTCCCTTGCTTTTGAGATGAGCAACTTAAAAGGTCTTCCTTACCAACATGGAGACATGGTGACCAAAAGTAAGGTTGCTGTAAACCTGTGTGCCCAAATCTCTCATCACTGATTTAGAGCTTAAAGTGTGGTTATTAATATGGTAATCTGCAGGGACATTGCCTTTGCCAAAGGGGATGATAATGAATTGTTTTGCACTGAGTTTAAGATTCATGAGTTTGGCAGCAATCATCAGGTTCATAGGTTCATAGGTTCATAGGTTGGTACTAGGTTATCAGCCCTAGGGCCTATACAGGCCTAACCATAACAATTCCCTGGCTATTTCTTCCCACATTATTTACTTTCCTGGACCCCTGTCTAGCAGGGCGACTGACGTGATCCCTGGGGTGAATTTCCTTTCTCCCATCCAATCGTCAAGGTTCCTCTTGAAGAGGTCCAAAGAGGCACTCTGCTTGACATGTATGGGAAATCTATTCCAGAGTCTGGGGAGTCTCTGGGTGAGGAACCTATCCCTCCAGCATGTTTTGTTTATTGTGATGACAAGGTTTAGATCCCTGGAGCGTGTAGCTCTGAGAGATTGGGATTTCTTTAAGTGTAGCATGTCCAACAGCTCTGGGTTTGACATGGCCTTGTATGTTAAGCAGAGATCGCCTCTGAGTAGACGATATGCGACAGAGTATAGCTGGAGTTTTTTAAGGCGGTCAGCGTAGGGCATCTGCTTTAGGCCTGTGATTCTTTTAGTGAGGTATTTCTGAGGCCTTTCCAGTTGTTGCAGATGTCTTGAGAGGTACATACCAAATGGGGCGTTGTATTCTATAATGGGTCTAATGAGGGATGAGTACAGTGGGACAATGACCTCCTTTTTTCTGGATGAAAAGCCCTTCATGATGAGGTATGCCACATAGAAGGATTTCCTGACTGTTGTGGCAATGTGGTTATCGAAGGTGAGACCACTGTCCACCTGTGTCACTAAGTCTCTTATCCCACTTTCTGTGTTTAGTGTACTGCCACCTATATGGTAATTCATGGATACATGTTTTTTCCCAAAGGGGATAACAATACATTTCTTGGCATTGAGCTTGAGCCCATGGCTCTGGCACCAAGCATCTGTTTCTGTAAGGCCCTTTTGTAGAGTATCCACATCATTTGGGGATTCAATAATGGCTCCCAGTTTGCAGTCATCTGCAAACTTTGTTAGCCAGAGTCCCTTAGTGTTGACCTGTACTTCAGAGAAGTAGATGCCAAACAAGAGCGGCCCCAGGACTGAACCCTGAGGTACTCCACTTGTCACTTGTCTGGAGCTGGATTTGGAGTCGGCTACTTTTACAGTGTGGGTTCTATCAGTAAGCCATTTAGCAACCCATTGGGTGACATAGGGATCAATGCCCAACTTAGTAAGTTTATCTATGATTCCAGAGTGGAGGATGGTGTCAAAGGCCTTGGCAAGGTCTAGATAGGCTGTGTGGACCACCTTACCCTTGTCCATGGCTCTGGAGACTGATTCAAAGAAGTCAATCAGGTTCAGGAGACAAGATCGGCCCTTCACAAACCCAAACTGGGTGGGGTCCAGTGTTTGAAGGTTGCCAATGTCTTTGTTTATAAGTTCCATGATAATACGCTCCATGGCCTTGCAGATAAGGCTTGTCAGACTGATGGGACGGTAGTTTCCAGGATCCAAGGTGGATCCCCCCTTGTGGATTGGGATAACTGTAGCTCTGCGCCACTCAGTGGGCATGAAACCTGAGGTGAGGCTATGATTAAACATGACACTTAGGTGAGGTGCCAGTTCATATTGTAGTTCATGTAGTACACAGCCCGGGATGTCATCTGGTCCCATGGATGCTGTATTATTGGCTTTAGAGAGTGCGTTTTGTACCTGTGTGGCCATTATTACTGGAATTTGGCAATCTTCCGGTACTGAGATGGGCCATTTAGGGGGTGAGAGGGGGGTGAAGTTGGCACTGAATTGATCTGCCAGGATATTGGCAATATCCTTCGGATCAGTATATTTAATGCCATTCTGTTTTAGCTCAGAGCAGATCTGAGCATTGCCATTTAGATTCTTGACATAGTTATAGAATGCTTTGTGGTTGTCTTTGGAATCTTTGGCAATTTTATTTTCGTAACTAGCTTTGGAGGATTTTATGAGGCATCTCAGTTTCTTACTGAGGCTAGTAAGGGAGTTTTTTTGCATCCTGGGATTTTCCTCTTTTCTGCAAAGTTTCTTCCTTTTGTTGTAAAGTTTGTTTATGACAGGGGACCACCAAATTGGCTTCCTTTTTTTGGATGAGAGCATTTTGGTTCTATTTGGGATGGCACGATTCATGCATGAGTGGATGTGCTCGTACAGTGCCTTAGTGTAGGATTCAGCAGTTGAACTTTCAGTTCCCGTCTGCATGGGTGTCATGAAGTTTGTCACTTCTGACTTGAGTAGCATGAAGTTGGCTTTGGAGAAGTTTTTTATGGTGGTTTCTTTACTGGGGGGTGGGGGTGGGATGTGGATGTTAAGAGTGATTAGCTTATGGTCAGACCTGACTAACGAGGGGGTGACCATAGGTATGGAGCATTGATTTCCAATGTTGGTAATGACCAGGTCTAGGATATTGGAGCCCCTGGTGGGACTATGGATTAGTTGATCCAGGGCATTGGAATTTATGAATTCCAAAAACCATTGCGCAAAGGTGTTGGGACATGAGTAGTTTTCCCAGTTAATGGCAGGGTAGTTAAAATCACCCAGTATTAGGGTGTTTGGTTCTATCTTAATATTTTCCAGTATGTTTAGAAAGGTGTAGTGAGAATCTTGCGGTATGGTGGGGGATCTGTAGCAAGCTACAATTTGAATTGCAGTCTTACCTAGTGTTAGTTGCACTTGGAGAATTTCAGACACATTGTGTTGGCCAACTAGCCTGGTGGTGTGAATATCCTTGGTGAATATTGACACTCCTCCACCTTTAGTGTTTCGGTCCTGGTTTGGTGGCCGAAAAGTGTGGTAAGAGTTGTAGCCTGGTATTGCAGGGGTGCTCTCTGGAGCCTTGAACCAGGTTTCAGTTACTGCACAGATATCGATGTTCTCCATTTTTTGGAGTGCCTCGAGAGAGTGCATTTTGAGGTTTAGACTTCTAGCATTGAGTAGCATTACCTTCAGATTTTGCATGCTTGTACCTGTTACGGTGGTGGTTTTGTCCTTTAAAGTTTGCCTAAAAAAGTCACTATAGGGGTGGCAAGAGCCTTAGCCAGTAACCTGAATCCCAGGGGTGACAGGTGCAGACCATCTCTGGCAAAGCATCCTGGTCTGTCAATCATGTCATCCCAGGCAGACAGATACTGGATCCCCTTTGAATGACACCATAAGCTTAGCCAATTGTTGAAGTCAATCATTTTATCCTTATATTGTGGTATCATTCTGGGCGAAGGCAGGATGCTACTCCGGGCTAGGGTCATACCTGCCTGGGCCACATGATCCGAGAGCTCTTCCATGTCTCTTTTCATGTAGTCCAGGGAGGTACATCTCAAGTCATTCACTCCAACATGGACAATGACAGAGTCATATTTGTACTTGTGGAGTGACTTGAGTGCATGCGTTATGTGGCGGATCCTGGCACCCGACAGGCAGCTGACTGTAATTTTCTCCTTATTTAACCTGGTGAGAGGGACATCAGTGTGCCGGACTATAGAGTCACCTATGACTAAAGTGTTAGGTACATTGTCTTGCCTTAGGGGCTGTTGCTGGGTGGCACACTGGTGTTGTGAACTATGTGACACATTGGTTGTGATTGGTGTTTGTTTGCATTTCAGCTTCAGAGGTCTTTGTTGCTTGGGCAGGTTACAGTTAAGGGCCTCTGCATATGTGGATTTAGTGTTGATATATGTGGGTGTTGGTGGTGCGGGTTTAGAAGGGCTATGTGTTGCTTGAGGTGTAGTGTGGGTGTTAACCTTCTCCTCGACTGTTTAGCACAATCTTGGGTGGAGAGAGCTTTGCTTCCATTTTGGCTATGTAAGTGCATCTCTCACAGGTTGTAGTATTGGGTGGTAGGAGGAGAGGGTTGTCTGTGTACATGAGGCAATTGCTGCATTGCCCCAGTATGCCCAGATTCACCAGGTGGACAGGAGAAATCACCGGAAGCTGACCCTTGGACATGCCTGGTTTGGGGCTTTTTTTTTTTCTTTGAAAAGTATAGGAGCTGTTTCCTTAGCAAGGTACTTTGCAATTATAGGCTGTTTAGTGCCTGCTATTAATTTCTCCTTGTTAACAAGGAGAGTTCAGTGTTTGTATGAGTTTAAGGCTTCCTAGTGCTTTCCAGCAGGTATTAGAGAAAGGGCTAGTCACAGGGATGCTTAAAGGTAAGATTGAAAAGAATGCACTCTGCGGTGTGCACTAGAGAAGTTAGATGTGAAAGTAGGTAACTTGAGTTTTACCTGTTTAAAAAGTTAAGGTTTAGTGGAGAGTTACTATTTTTAAAACAGCAAGATGGATTGAAAGGGGTGGTCACTTTTGTATTTTGGTACTATGAAATACTGTAGGATGGCCAATAAATTTAAATAATTGAAGGGGTGGGATTTCAAAAATTATGATTTTGTGATTACTCACATAAGCCAATGAAAGTAGAGAGAAATGAGATATATGGTCAGATTAACATGAGGCGGGCAACTAGAAAGACAATGGTATTTAACAAGACAACTTAAATGGGTGGGAGGGCAGGAAAAATTCTGCCTGACTCAGAACAGAGAGAGCTGTGGTCTCTTTTGAAGTTTTAATATGCTGTTAAAAGAGAATGCAAGCAAAACACAAGGTAAAGAAATCAAACTACAGTATTCAAAATATAGAAAGGCAATACAGTAATACAAAAAATAAAAGCAAACTAACCTTTCCTTCACAGCAAAGTGTAGCAGAGTCTGGATGAGCCTTTCTGGAAAAAGCCTGAGTTTGAGTAAGTCCTTCTTGTAGAATTTTGACATAATTTGGGGACTCAATGACTGCTCCCAGTTTGCAGTCATCAGTAAACTTTGTCAGCTGCAGATCTTTTGTTTTTTCCTGTACTTCTGAGAATTAGATTCCAAACAATAGGGGCCCCAGCACTGATCACTGTGAAACACCACTGGTAACGGGTCTGCTGATGGAGGTGGAGTCCCCTATTTTGACTGTATATGTTCTGTCAGTGAGCCAGTTTGCAGCCCGCCTGACAGCATATCGGTTGACCCCCACCAGGTTGAGTTTTTCAATGATGCCTGAATGGGGGTTGTGTCAAAGGCTTTGGCCAAGTCTAGATAGGCCGTATGCACAGATATGCCTTCGTCCAAAATTTTGGTGACAGCTATACATGGCTAATTTATAATGGAGACCTGAGGAGAATGTTCATATTAAAATTATATAGGGTCACAGAGATAAAACATGCATCTGAAATTAATCAAATTACACATAATTTAATACAGTATTAAACATTAATGTCAGCAGTATACATATAATGTGTAGTGGGACTCTAATTTTCTTCCTCAAAATAGAAAGAATATTTGTACATCACAACTATACAATACACACAGTGTTCAGAAAAAAATGACTTGTGAGAAGCATGTTCAAGGTTTAGTGGTCACAGAAGATTAAAAAGCACCCTCCCCACACACAAACACACACTATGAAATGTTTACCAGTCTGCACTGAAGCACACACCTAGTATTAAATAAGTATTCATAATGTGCTTGATCAAAGCTGTACATCAGCTTTAATTGTACATCTATTAATATTTACATTTATGAAATGTATAACAGGCAGCAGAAGGACTGGATCTGCATGGAGAAATACAGAGAAGCAGAGACAGTGGTAGGAACACAGATGTGCAGAAATAGTGGGAAGGAACTGCAAAAAAGCTTTATGATGATATTGAGCTACAAAAGAATGAGGATAAGTATAGGAGAACACTGGAATACAACATGAGTAAGTAAAATATGCAGGACAAAAGACAAGCCAAATAAACCCAAAATCATAGCATGCTATGCTTTGCAGATACAAGCAGAATATACAATGCAATTTTTTTATCCAAGATTCAAAGTCCATACAGCCCTTCCAGGATACACACTTTCCACAAAAAGAATTACCACATGCTGACTGGACAATCTGTAAAGTACATTTAAGTGTTGTAGAGTACAGAATATGAATATTCACACACAAGAACCAAACCATGTGGTGTGAGGTGTGAGAACTGGTGGGGGGGGGGGGGGGGCTAATCGGTATAATGTATCTTGTCTAAACAGGAATGAGGAATTTCTCAGTCATTGATTCAATCAGCTGACACCATACTAAAGAGTAACACAGTTGCAGATGGCATTGCTGGATATCATGTTTAAGGTATAACTATAAAGAATTTTGTCTAACATTTAAAAGGAGCTTGTTTCAAAGGCTTGCCATATTATCAATAAATATTGAGTCATCATGTCTGCTGCTTGCAGCATGTACACTGGGCACTGACATACTGTAGGCAAGGAGACTACAGAAGAATTTGTACTACTTCAATATGGTACTTCATTGTGGGCATTTGGAGTGGTTTAACAATTGAGCTCCTTGAAAAATGTCTGAATACCTTGAAAAATATGTTCTACTGTCCAAGTATAGTGTGATGAATATTACAGAAAAATTGTTTGAGTGAAATTCCATCTTGTTTGTTAAATAGACAGGTGGACACTTTTCAACCATGACCAAGGTCAGAAGCATAAAGACACTGCCAAATAGTCATGATAATTGATTCTCCAGCAGTAAGTAGTGGTGGCTCCCTCAGACATGGGGGGTAGTTGGCTGGCTGGCATGTGCTCTGGTACGAAGAAGGGCTTGCACAAAACCAAGGACCAAAATCAGGACAGGATCTGCAGCATTCCAAGCCAGGAATGGTTTCCTTGTCTGCATGTGCAAAGAATCATACATGTACTGATGGGGGTGGGGGGAGTAGGAGGTCCACACATTGATGCAGGTACTCTTGTCACCACTAGGGTTTGGGTTAGGGTTACAGACAAAAAAACAGATCACCCTCTGAATGATGTCAAGCTGTTGGGAAGCTGGTTGCCCTGTAGGAACAAACAGTAGGGTCACAGTCTGTGGGAAAACCAGCAGCACTGGGCCAGAGGATGAGGGTGCTTGCTTGTGGCAGAACAGCAAATAACTGAATGCATGCAGGGGCATAATGCACCCTCATGGCTGCCTCAAACTTGCCCATCTGGGTGGCTCTCAATGGACTAAAGTTTGATTTGGGAGGCAAGGATAAAAACAGATATTCTTATTTTCCATGTGCTGTTGATCTTCTTATGTTACTGTCACTAGTCATGTGTACTTCATTAACTACACTGATAATTTTTGTTGTTGTTATTTTATGTGCCATTCTTCCTGCTAATTTGAATGCACTGTGATGAGTGATTTAAGTTTTTGCCAGGGATAGCAGTAGCACCATCATGCCAGAGCCAGACCCAGAATAAACCTGCATCCAGCCATGTTGCTTCTCACTGATGCCAAATCCTTATTTTCAGTGCCTCCTATTCATCTAAGCACAGAAGCTCATCATATGAAACATTTCAGCTTCATGCATGGTGGGGACAGGTACTATCTTAAAGGGTTTTACCATATGCACCATTTGTCAACGGACATTAAGAACTTAAAATAATTTTACAAATTCATCCAGTTTTTCTACCTCATTCTCAGATTGGTTTTCTGTCCCTAGATGAATGATGGTATCCCAATTCCTTCACTTTACAGATAATTTTGTGATCGTAAACATTTATACCTGGTCACTGAAGCTATGGTATCAAGAGATACATACCCCCCCATCATTAATTCATATTTTCTTGATCTAACAACCTCTTAGAAAAAGAACCCCCAAATGGTTTCCTCTTGCACTAGAGTCAAAATTCCCCCTCTTGTAGGCCTCCTCTTAGGAAGTTCCTGAAATCTTTTTTAGTCTTAGTGGTTGGTTCCTCCACAGAAGAATCCAGCTCTGGAAAAGACAGTGATAATGATGCATCACTCTATCACCACTCTTATGATACCTGAGCCCAGATACTTTTTGACTTTTTGTGTAGCATTAATGTCAGAATCTGTCCATCTTCAGCTACATCAGAAAACTAAGAAATTATTCACATCATTAGTCTGAACCTTTCCACAATGGAGCCTCCTACTCAAACCCAACCTGCAAGCATATTACCAAACAGGTTTGTTGCCCTCTTCTCCCTGAAACTCCTATCTCTCAACTGTCCAGATTTTCAAAGAATATCCAGATTTTAGGCTTATATTTTTGATCTATTACTCATAAAATTTATGGTTTTCTGACAAATCACTGCAATGATCTTTGGACTGAAGTCACTAAATAATTACATACTTTTCAGTTTCAGTCTTAAAATCCTTCAGAAAATGTATGCTAAAACAAACACTGCTACCCTAACAAGTTTCTAAGAGCAATATTTAAAATCTGTCCCTATATTTGGGTCTCTGTCCCCCCCCCCATTTTGTTGGGCTTTGTCCAGATTTCATGCACTAAGAGGTTGAGAGGTATCATCATCCTGAGTGACTCCCACCCTCTACATTTCTAAGAAACATGCCCACAAGTTACTTTCAAAGACCAAAAACTCTTATTGCATGGATCCTAACAATATACTAGTTTATTAATAGTGTCAAACACACACACAAAGAACCCACTCGTAAAACTGTCTAAACTAAACCTAGCTACAGACTATGTTCCTGAATCCTGTTGCACTGTTGTAGTGATGTCCATAAGCAAGGGTGGACCCACCACTGACCCTTGAAACTACAGACCTATCACCCACTTTATAAATCGTGATATCAAAAGTTTCATTAAGCTCGACCCACAACCATTTGGATTCATAAAGGGTAGATCATGCCCAATAAATCTTATCAGCTTCTTTGAAAATATCACTCAAGCAGTTGACAATGTGTGTATTGTTCATGCTGCATATCTCGATCTGGCCAAGGCATTTGACACCATAATACATGAAGCAATTGGTGATGAGCATGTGGCCTTACAGACTGAGGTCTATGTGGTAAGACTGATAGCCAACAGGCTTCAGGACAGAATGCCTGTTCTTGTACATTATGCCTCTACAACTAGAGAGGAGGTGACCAGAGGTGTCCTTCAGGGATCTGCGCTTGTTTCCCTACTATTTGTCATTTATGTCTTTGAATTCAGAACTGTTAACAATGATCTCTCCTTGATTAAATTTGGAATGACTGGGTTTAATTTTCAAGTCCCCTGAAGATACAGTTACCTGTCACAATAAATTATCTTAACACATGGTGCTTTGAAAAAAGGATAGAACTAACCATCAGGAAATACAGTATTATTTCCTTCAAGAAGCAGATAATCAATTCAGTGTACAGCACTGATAACACCCCATTGTCACGCAAGACGGTTATTAGACATCTGGGCACCTGGTAAATTACACCAACTCCTTTGATCACTATAAGGCTGTTGTCATCAGGAATTCTTTCTGTATGTCATAACTAATTGCCAATAGCATTTTGCTAGCAGAACCAAGAAAGTCACCATTCCCTTATGTTCTGCCATGGTCAGGCCCATTATTGAATATGACACACCATTTGGCATGTATCTTAATAGACAAATAAAAAATTGAAAAGTAACACAGGTTCCCGACCAAAAAGCTATTTTGGCCTTAAAAATCTTGGTTACCACGAGACGCTGGAAGCCTTGTCCTTGTACTCTGTGTCGTATAGACTCCTAAGCAGAGATCTGTGCTTTGCTTACCATACCCTTAAGGTTTCTGCTATCATTGGACCTCCCTTTTCTTGATAAGTCAAATAGTACTGCCAATACTAGAATAATAATTCAAAACCTACATCAGAAAATAAATATAACAAAATGGAAGAATAGGTTCATCATCCAATGTCTGCCCTGAATGAACTGCCTCTGCAGATCAAGCAATACAATTACTTGCCATGTTTCAAATGTAGCTTGAATGACTGGATGAGTATCCTTAAATTTATATTTGGACTTCACCTACCTCAAAAATTATGTGAAATGAATCTTCTAAAACAAAATCCATTCCATACCTTTGTTCTTTGATAGAAATGCTTTAACAAACTAGTTTAGTGGAAAATGTCTCTACATTTTGATGATATAGCTGGCAAATCACAATGCAAGCCAGTCTTACTGTTGTAACTTGACCTTTGCTCTTGCACATTACACCACAGACAGAAGCCTTCCATTTTATAAATAGCTGTCTTAATTGTCAATGTACATTGCACAATTTAGCTTTTATGTTTTAAAGTGAATTTTATCTGAAGCTTTATGTAAGTTTATATAAATGATTTAAATATTTGAAGACCATAGTATATGTACATGGAAAGACATGCATGTAATTAGGGTGAACTAGTCTAAAAGCATTATGCATGATAAGTATTCAGAAGGAAGCTTTACTCAGCTGTCAAAAAGAAAAAGGTCACATGACACTAATAATATTACTATTGCCTTTCCTTAAAGGCACAACTATGCTGTAATTCCGTGTACTTCACATCTGTATATATATATATATAATTATATATATATAAATATATAAATTTATAAATATCTCTCTCTCTCTCTATATATATATACATATATATATATATGTATATATATGTATATATATATATATATATATATATATATATATATATATATGTATATATATATATATATATATTTATATATATATATATATTTATATAAAATCTGTGATATTCACCTTACTTTAGTAGAAGATTAATTACTATCCTTTTCATCAGATTGTAGATCTAAAGCACCTTTGTCAACATCAGTCCTAACGAAAAAAAGGCTTTTATGTTGAGCCATATTATCTCTCACAGATACATTTTCACTTTAAGAAAGAGGTTATGGTTTATCTAGCTCTAAATTTGTAGACAATGTGGATATGCAAGTAACAGAAAGTTTCCTGGACCTTATTAGTTAATCAGGACTTTCCTGTTTGTTATATACAGTTGTATTCCAAGACCTTGAATTATTCTTCTGCTGGACCTGTCACAATATCAGGTGCATTGTCTTTTTGTGGAAGTATAAAATTTACACTCATCACTGAGTTCCCCTTTTTCTGACACAGGAAGTTTTGTGGATGATCTGTCAGCGAATGTTCCACACTGGGCAGCATTCAAAAAGGTACGTCTATGTGTACACCTCTGTCTGCATGTCATGGTACCTTTTACAGATTTAGCTACTACCTAGCGCAGTGCTGCTATCCATGTAGATGAGAGAGGTCAGTTGGAATAATGGTTAAGGTCTTCGCTTCCCCTATACAAAGTTAGATCCTGACATCTGTCCAATTCCTGTTTGGAGTTTGCATGTTCTGCCCATGTCTCTGTGGGGTTCCTCTCACCTCCAAACAACATGCTGAGTGTTTCCATCGCAAATGCACCAATAAATGGAGCTATGAGCAGTGGCACAGACTCTACATGGTGCAAAATAGAGGGAAAGGTTGTATGGACCAACTGCTTTGGGCATCTACTGTGGTGCAGCAGAATCCTCAAGATAGGAGAACACAGATGACAGACTGCAGGCTATGGCAGGACTATCCACTCAATGGTGTAAAATAGGCTGTAGGCGATTTAGTCATGTTGACTAATGTCACCAAATGGGCATGGGTATTTGCTGGTGATAAGTGGATTGAGGACCCAGCCTACTCTGGTGTACACCACGGACCCATGCTAATGATGGTAGTGGTGTATGGGCCCTTGTTAGCCAGTGTGTGCCCACCATAATGTCCAGCAACCTTGGGACAATAAGCTACTGACTAACTAGTGTCCAGTTGCCCAGGCTGAGTTACCTGGGATAGCTCTGTTAAGTGAAAGCTGTATGTAAACCAATCAACCTGCCAAACATGAGCTAAGAATTGCTATACTTGATGTGGGTTCACTGACATGATGGCACTTAGAAGTGGATGAATGATGGTATGGAGGAGGCTGGACATCCTATGTATCCAAGAGAAAAGATGGAAGGGCAATGTAGCAAAACCACTTGGCTCAGCTTCCAGAGTCTACTACTCAAGAGGAGGATAGGTTAGAAATGGTGTGGGAATTATGATGAAAGAGCGGCAGTGAGGGATGTCATCAGAATTAGTGACAGACTCATGGCAATCAGACGCCAGTCTAATGCTAGGACTGTATTCATAATCTCAGCCTACTCCCCACAGCAGGGCTTTGATAGTGAAGAGAAAAGTACATTTAGACAGCAGTTGCAGGACCTACTCGATAAAGCTGGACAGCAGGAACTGGTGCTGATAATGGGTAGCCTGAATGCACACATCGGGACAGACAGAACAGTTTATGAGGACTTCCTGGCTCCACATGGGTGTGGCAATGGGAATAAAGAAGGAGAGGCCATTCTAGATGGCTCTCTGGCAAATGGCTTAATAGTAGCTAAGACGTGGTTCAGAAAGAGAGACAGCCATACGATCACATACAACAGTGGCCAACATGCAACTCCGGTAGACTTCCTCCTAGTAAGGAAAGGGCACTGGGGTAGGATCATTGATTACAAAGTCATCCCCAGTGAAACAGCTGGCCCACAGCATGAACCACTGGTTGCCAAAATCAGCTGCAAGCAGTGGTCAGAGAAGGCTCCAAGTTCAACAGGGACCAGGCTGATGACCTGTAAGCTCTCTGGAGAGAAAGTACAACAGTTCAAAGAATTACTTAGGTCTCCAGTACCCCAAGAACAGGAGGAAATAGGTGAAGTTGAAGAAGAATAGTGCCTCAAAACAGCATGTGTGAGGGCTACAAAATAGCTTTGTGGTCAAGCCAGGTATGGAAATAAGGTGGATAAGTAAAGCTGGTAGTGGAATGCAAAAGAGCAGGAAATCCTCAAAAGAAAGAAGGAGTGCAGGAAAAAATGGAGATAGAAAAGACTGACCAGTCTAGGGAGGAATATTGGTTGACTAACAAAGAGGCTCATAAAGAAGTTGCACTAACAAAGTACAGGGCATCAGAGGCACTATATCAGCTTATGGAAAGTGACTTAGTAGGTAGCACAAAGAAACTATATCAGGTTGCAAGACAAAGACAGAATGATAAAGAAGGTAGTTAGACACCCTCCATAAGGGATACAAGCAACAACCTGCTCAGCAGTGCACAGGACATCAAATGTAGATGGAAGTAGTACTTTCATCAGCTTCTGAATGAAGAAAATTGCACAGAAGCTGTACTACCCCAAACACATCCTATTATGAGAGAAGTGGAGGAATCCACCATAGAAGAAGTAAGAACAGCACTAAGGAAAATGAAGTCATGGAAAGCAGCAGGTTCAGATGAGGTCACAGCAGACATTTTAAAAATACTGGGTGAGATATGGGAGAAATGGATCCTGGGGTTACTCATAGCATTGTGGAAAGAAAGGTGTTTCCTAGATGACTGGAGAATAAGCATTCTCATGTCAGTGTACAAGAACAAAAGGAACATCCACAACTGTGGACAGTATAGAGGTATCAAACTCCTGTAACATTGCATAAAATGTATACAGCACTGTATATTGTTTACTATGCACTTACTTAGAATCAGGAATATTTATTAATATTGTTGTTCTTTTGAACAAACGGTTGTTTGCTCACAACTTTAAAGAAATTGATAATTTCTTTCCAATAGGTCTGTATTCCTTCATGATCTACAGATATTGGTGTCCATCTGCTCTGACTGCTTTATAACATCTCTAGCATACTGAGGAAGTAGCTTTACTAAATTTTTAAATTGTATAAGGAGTAATGAAAATCCACATGGATATTTCCAATATAAACTAAAAGAAATTAAATTAACTGATTTTATTATTAATATGATTTTGTCATATTCTTGATAAATCCTTTAACCCAATTGTTTCAGGAAAGTTCCAATAATTGTTATTAAAATTATTATGATTTAGTATCAATGTATATAGCTTAGATAAGCTTCGTTTGTATGACATTTCAGCTTTGATAATGGAAATCATGTATTCATAAATATTTTGGTGAATCTCTGTTAGTCATTATTCAAGAACCTCATATAATTATTTAACCTCTCTGTAATACTACAGATTAATAATCTATTGGCGGTACCAGCATTATAATTACTGAATCAACTTACATTACTGACTCTTTTGTCTAAACAATCATGCCAGAATAGCAAATTATTTTTTATTATTTCCATTTATTTAATGTTCATGCTGCTTATAAATCCTGTTGTAAATGCTATAGGCTAGATTATGAATTTCTGCATTTTGAATAAAGGGTATTTATTAAGATAATTTCTAAAAATCTTCAGTGATCACATTATATACATAGACTCTAGTTATTTTTTCTATGTAGTTTCTCAAGAACCATAAACACACTTATTTTTGTTTTCAAATTTATTATAACCTTACCCTTCAAGAGTTTCTTATTAACTGTCCAAGCATGTTTCCATTGACTAATGTAAGAGGGATCCATCCAAAATATAATCATATTGAATATTGCTGCAAGGGGTTATGATTGCAAAGCTGGAAATGTTATTTCATTACTTTCTTAAAATCTGATTTGAATTTTATCTGAAGTTTTTGATTTCATTGGGTGCCAAAGAAAAAGATTATTATTTTTCCATTTTCTTTATCAAAGCTTTCACAGGTATGTAGGCTGTCAGCTGTAGCAACTATAGAATTTTAGGTAATATTTTCTTGATTAATACTTGCCTTTCTTCAAATGTGAAAACAAATACAATTCTGTTTCTTATTTGATGGAAGAATCTCCTCAGTTGAATTTATAAAAGTGTTGTTGGCAATTAAATTAACATTTGATTGTGTCTTTATTTCTAAGCATGTTATTTCTTGTTACTCTCAATTATATTGATATTTTTCCTTTAAAATTAACTTATGTAATGAGTTATTAGAATGGGTTTCAGTTTCAATTATCATTACATTTCATTTAAGAAATGTGCCAAAATAGTTTAATTCATAATTTGAGTTACTTATGTCCCCAAAAGTCAGCAAAACGTTATCAAGTAAATAGTTATATTTCTGATTGGGAATTTCTGGTTATTTTGAAACCCTTCATTTCTTGATTAATTATGATATTTGCCAGGATTTCAATAAATAATGAAAACATTAAGGGTGGTAGCATGCATCCATATCTAGTTCCTTATTGGGATTGAGTTATATAATCCTATCTTAATATAATTCTGTATATGTATATATATATATATATATATATATATATATATATATATATATATAAATTCAATAATAACTATACAATAAATTCCTTTTTGGTCACAGTTTTAATAATCTTAAGAAAAATGTGAAATATCTTCCATATTATATCTATGCCTCTTCTTTTCATTTCATAGGAAGATGAAAACAATTACTTTAATATCAACATTACTTAAAAGCTGAATGTGTGTTTGTATTAGATGTGTTTCCTGTGAAACAAATGATGATTCCTTTGTTTATTTTCAAATACCATAATTCCAATCATTAACATTATGTAATGTGATTAGCTGGAAATGATGTTCCCTGGGGTTCAGTACGCTCTATTCAGGAATAGTGCTATTCCTGCATGGAGCAGATCGTGCCCATGTAGAACAGCAGCATGCCTTGCATATTAATGAAGGCATGCTCCTGTATTCTCCACATGGACATGCTCCATGTATGAGCAAAGGGGGCGTGCTCGCACAGTACACATGCCCCCTGCACTCTAGAATTGCCGTACGGCAATCCAAAAGCAACTAACAGTGTCTGGGATACTGTTATAATAACATAACATAGTGTCCGTGGACAAAATACACTAAATATCACATAAAAGCACAGCCCCCCCTCAATGGTCCAGCACAGATAATGTCTGGAATGATATGCCACTGTACATGCTGGCATACCAAATAAGTAAGCATGATCCTGAGAGGAACATTTAAACCAATTCCCCCATGTATGATGTAGTTGTCCAGATGTCCTGCCCTAAGATGCAGAAAGCAATGTGCATATCCCTACAGTAAATAAAAACAAAACACATGTTTATTTTATTTTTTTTCTGTCTCCAATAAAGTTTAAGCATAGCTGAGTGGGTGTGAGCATTGCGCAGCTGTGTATAACATAGCTGAAACATCTGAAGGAGCTAAACAGAAACATACAGACATAACAGCTAAAGTGATATAGTGTAATGATTAGAGTGCTTGCTTCATATGCAGCCATTTATGGTTCAAGCCCCGATGCAATCCATTCATTTTTATATATGAAAACAGCACTAAAAGTATATTTTTTTATAAATAGGTAGTGAATAATATATATTTGTTAACCAGGGTAGTGTAGCAGGTCCAAATATGAAGTGTCAGTGTAGTACAGATGTGAAACCCCCATTTAAACACAAGTGTCCCATGCAGTATAGCCACAAAAGAATCTAATGTAATTAAAGCACATAGGGGGATGTTATGGAAGGGATATATACATAAGATGTCATTAAGAAGGAATCAACCCCACAATCCTGATAATTCATAAAATGAAAGCTGAACAGCACTAAATTGTGCTCAGCTATGCTTAGCTAGAGTAAGTGTGGCTTAAATTTGTATGCTTAGCAATAATTAGCGTAGCTAAGCAGATTTGCATACTGGTAAGCAGTAGCACTTAGCATCTATCATTTTAAGCAATGTTTATCTGTGCTAAGTGGGTCTGCCCATCACTTAGCTTAGCTAAGCATATTCAAAACCATCCAATCACAGCAAAGTGCAGGAAGTCAGCCCTATTTAAACCTCGCAGGTGGGAATACATCCCATAACCAGTTATAGCTCATCACTGCAGGCACTATGGCGGTGTTAGTGAGTGTCCACTTTCAGGTGCAGTGCTGGGGCATTCAGGAGTCCAGGGTCATGGTTGGACTCCTTGAAAAAGACCATGAAGGGAGACTGCTGCAGGACCAGTACCAAGGCTCCCAATACAAAGTTGAGGCCTGGGACCATCTTGCACGTGACACTGGCATCCCTCAGACTGGAGAGCAGGTCCGGCACCACTTTGCTGACTTGAAGCGTAGGAAGAGGGAGCTCTTGGACCAGTGGGTCCAAGATGCATGGGCAAGGAATGTCCCAGTTGTGTGTAAGTATCAGTATCAATAAGTGTTTTCCAAAGTCCAGCCTGTGTATGTGAGGGATAGGTATGCATAAATGTTTCTGTATCTCCTGTACAGCTGCAGGTGAGAGGGCTCCGAACATGGATGCCCATGCCAGGAGGCTGCTAAGGCTGCATCACGAGGCTGGTGAGTACAAATCTTGCTTGTAGTATTCAGGGCAATTAAATAGAAAGGAGTAGAATGTTACCTGTCAACATTAAAAATGGGCATGGTTTGTACTGAATAAATGAGACATTAGCAGAGTAATAGTAATGTACATGGTATATATCAATAAAAGTGTCAGTACCTGTCAATAAAAGTCAAAATCCTGGACTGGTTGTGTTTACTTTGGTATGTGGTGGTATGAATCGAAATGTGTACAGTTTCTGCACAGCAAATATAGCTCTGAAAGCATTAAATAATCAAGGCTCATCTGACAAAGATTGTAGAGCTGTAAAACAGGAGATTAACTAAATGAAATGTTCCATGCACCAAGATCTGATACCTGAATAGTAATGCTGTGTTAACCAGTGTTTTCCAGACTGTGCTATGTCAAAGTATGAATACACAGTATAAGAACTATCTGCCATGCATGAAAATCAGAATTAAAAGGTCAGATTATACAACCAAGAGACTATTAGGCAGAAAAAAGTCAAACAACAGACAGCAGTTTTTTAACAGCTCATTCTTATGAAACACAGCCTTTGTTCTATTTTTTGCACAAAGAGGCACGGTTCGAATCCTGGGAGTGGTAGTAAGCTGTATGCATAATTTCACCCAGGAATATGTGAATATGTATAGAAATAGTCAGATAGTGTTAACAAAAAATTCCTCCACAGGTCTGCCAGGTAAGGAAAGGTATATATCTTAGCTGTAAGAAGGCTGTACTTATACACTGTGTACAACACCCACTGTCCAACCCCAAGGCTACAAATGACAGCAAGATAAGTACATACACCAAGTAGTCTCCTCTAAGAAATGTCCCCCAAGTGTCACGCTGTCACAGCTAGTGGTCACTACCACCCACACATATGGTGACTGATAGAAATCAAGGCAGAGTATGGCAGTAGCACACACACACACACACACACACACACACACACACACACACACACACACACACACACACACACACACACACACAGTATGAGTGCACATATGTAATCCTGACTATGTGAATATGGGTTGAAA